>NC_061091.1:40254101-40271601 GCF_015104395.2 Macrobrachium nipponense
CCCCTTTACCTAGTAAAAATATTATTTTTTCACTATTTATGACAAGAAATGAGGTCAGTTTCCTTGCTTCATATTTCACTGTCCATTTTATGCTTTGCTTTAAACAACGAAGATTGTCTGTAAAATTTGAAGAAAATAGAGCGATGGGGTTTGCATTTGACTGAAATTATGACAAACAAAGAATATTGAAATTGTTAACTGGATATACAACTGTCAGAGAGAGAGAGAGAGAGAGAGAGAGAGAGAGAGAGAGGAGAGCCTAACTTAGATGAGAAATGTTTTCTGAATAAGAGCTTGAAGAAGGAACGTACATCATGTCCGGTGGAGTATTTTTGTACCAAGAATTTTTTCTCAAAAGAATGATTAAATTTGCCTCATTCCTTATTCTGAGAGGCATTCACTTCAGATATTATCCAATTTTATTTCCATCTCCTACATTGCTTTACAGAACGTAATTTGCTTTTACAAAGACGTGCTTTGAATAGCTGTCTTGAAAGTTTAAAAGAAATTTTGTATTAGAAATTTTATATAAATAAAGTTGTAACGCAAGACAAAAATATTTTATGTAAGTGAATATCAATTTGAATTATTATTTCAACCGTCATTTTTTGAGTTCGCAACGATCGATATCACAGCGTAAGCGATTCTTTAAATGCTTTGAGAAATATTGCCCATTTCACTGAGCAGAGTGATAGTAAAGGAATGTCTTCTCATCATATGTGGAGAAATTTTTCTTTGAAAAGTTTCACTCAAGAAATCCAGATGGACAGCGAATCATCAATATTTTCTTAAGCCATCCTAGACTGCAGGCGGTGTGAAAATTTTTTTTATTTTTCTTTCTTTCTTTACCCACTTTTGAAAGGGACGTGGCAGGATTCGTTGTCTATAAAAATTAGAAGCACTGATAAACTTCTAAAAAGATAGTAATATACACTTGACAAAAGCAGATAAATCAGGCGCTCTAGTAATTTTTTTAAAAAATGGATAGTCTTCTGGGTGATAATAGTACAGATTAAGAATTAGATAAGAACCCGTTAGATAACACGAATAGTGGTTTCGATAGGAAAATGAAAAATCTGTTAAAAGGTAACCAAATTCTTATAAAGATAATGTAGGTGACCTCTCCATCGCTGACGTATATGTATGGTGCAATAAAAACCCACAAAACACTTTCCTGCCTGGCCAATAATTAGCTCAGTGGGTTCCGCATCTTACAAGCTAACGAAGTACTTAGTGGATAACCTTAACCCATTGGTAGGTAGTACCATCTCTAATGCTAATATCAAGAATAATGTGGATTTGATAAATAAACTAAACAGTGTACAGGTTAATAGTGAATCGAAGCTTGTGAGTTTTGACGTCGTATCACTATTCACAAAGGATCCAATTGATGATCTGGAGTTTTATCCGAATTATTAGAAAACACACAACTGAATATCCCATTTTGTGAAAGCATTTTAATTAAACTGATTAAATTATGTGTGAAAGAATGTAAATTTTAATTTAATGCAAAGTTTTACTCAAAAAACTTTGGTATGGCAATGGGAAACCCTCTGTCCCCAGTGCTAAGTAACTTACAATATGGATTTTGTTGAAAAGAAAATATTAAACAACATAATTCCACGCAATGTGGTTTGGTTCAGATATGTTGACGACATTATTTTGGTATGGTCAGGGAGCGAAGATGTAAATAGCTTTCTTGCCAGGTTAAATCAATTAGTACCGTCAATTGAATTTACTATGGAGATGGAAAGTGATGGATGCCTAACCCTTTTTGATGTCCTTATTCGAAGAAATAATAATAGGCTTAAATATAGTGTTTACTGAAAATATACTAATATTTCTTACTATGTGCATTTCTATTCTGGACAAAACAACAATAGAAATCGGTGTTCACATCTGTGTTTCTAAAAGCATTACGTGTTTGTAGCCCAGAATATATTGATGAAGAAATGCATAAGATTCGGAATACAGGCAAGAAACTGAAATATCCTGACAGTGTACTAAACAAAGCATTAGATGGGGCAAAAAAGACTATCAAAACCAAAAAGAACCTTACAAAACAAAATAATTGCGTTTGCTGCCTTATGATAATAATATAAAAGATATTCCCATCTCATGAAGAATTTTGGAGTTAATGCTGCTTTTAAAACAACAGAACACTGAAACATGTACTTATCAAGAACTCCCCCGTTAATACTAAAGAATGTGTATATAAAATTCCATGTAAGTGTTATGACAACTTTTACTTTAGCCAAATGGGTAAAGCACTGGAAAAGAGAATAGAGCAACATAAAAAATGGGTGAGATATGCATAGGAAACAGGGGCATTTTTGTACATGTTAGTATTAACTGGGGACGGGGCAAAAAGGATTGTGTATTCTAATAATACACTGGAAAGGAATATAATTGAATATAGCTTTATAAAAGAAAGTTACAACCACAATATGAACAGTAGTCAAGGGATGTATAAACTTGATCCTTTAATATCAAAAGAAACATGTAAACTCTTTAAATTTTAAGGTAGGCAGTAGAGATGTATAGAAATAGGATTATCATACGTGTAAACACAGTAAGGTGGCAGTAGTGCTAATGAGATTTCCAACCCTGCCTCCCTGACACCTGTCAGGTATGGATTTGTAGTCTCCTATGGTGGGTACGTTTATCAGTAGTGTCCTTTGAGAGTATTTTGAGAATTTTAGCCAAATGAGTTTTGAAAGCCACCCCTACCTTGACACCTGCCTGTGGGTGGCTTGGACATAAAGTCGAACTCGGTCAGGACCTACACCCCGCCTCTTATTTTTCACCTATGGATATGTGTGATAAATGAATCATGTGCTAAAGTGATTATAATATATATATATATATATATATATATATATATATATATATATATATATATATATATATATATATATATATATATATATATATATATATATATATGTGTGTGTGTGTGTGTGTGTGTGTGTGTGTGTGTGTGTGTGTGTGTGTGTGTGTGTGTGTTCGCTCTTCCTTGTAAATAACAACGAAAAAGAAAAATATATGATTAGTGATAGTCACATGATGGGCTCAGTCCCGTCAGCTGAATAGCACTTATCAATTATAATTTCCCATCGGCCTAATTTCCAAGGTAGAGTGAATTAGATGCTAAATTAAATTTGTAGCTCAATTTTTGTGTATATGAAATGTCATGTTGGTGTAATAAATATTCACAAGAGCACAAACGCACACTCGTACATTATATATATATATATATATATATATATATATATATTATATAATATATATTATATATATATATATATATATTATATATATATATATATGATCATTATACGTATGTTGTAGTATGTATGTATGTATATATATATACATAGTAATTTAGGATCAATTGCTTATAAACTATCTAATTATATCACTAAATTGATATCCCCCATTACTTGAAACTGGGTCTAATTCACACATCCGGAATTCTCTTGATCCTGTGAAAAATTAAATAACATTGTATTAAACCCTAGTGATATCTTTGTCAGTTTTAATGTATGTCCCTTGCTTACAAAAGTCACTATTGATTCTGTGCAAGAATATTTAAGTAAGGAACTTGTATTGCAAGAATTACTCATGTCCGTTAGTCACATAATTTCATTTATTAAGTTCTGTATTTGTGATTGCAGATTTACCTTTAATGGAGAATATTACCAACAAATATTTGGTATGGCCATGGGTAACCCCTTATCACCTCTCCTTTCAAACTTATATATGGAATTTTTTGAGAGACTACACCTCCCGAATATCACACTTATCCCCTTAAAATGGTACAGGTATGTATATGACATCTTAGTAGTCTTACCTGGTGGTATCGATGTAAAAGATTTATTGTCTAAATTAGATAATTTAGTGCCATCCTTAAAATTCACTGTTGAAATTGAAAATAACAATGTCAACCCTTTCCTAGATGTATTAATACATAGAGAAAGTTGCCAATGTAAATTCGGTATTTATAGGAAACCCACAAATAATTTAACATGTACATTCTTATTCTGGCCACCATCTTGATATTAAAATTTCACTTTTTTCCTCCATGTTCTTACGTGCTTTGCTGATTGCGAGTCCACAATATCTTGACCAAGAAATAGAATACATAAAAAAGATAGGATATTATCTCTGCTACCCACCTCATATAATTGATTTATATTATCAAAAGGCTCACAAAATTTTTATAGTGTTGTTAATAATGAAAAAAGAAACCCCTAAAATGTACTTAGCTTGCCTTACTTTCGTGAATTTGAAACCATAAAATCAATATTCAAATCCTTTAATGTTAATGTTGTGATCACTTTTAACAATACCATTCAAGGTATGCTAATGAAGAATAGTCTGCAACAAAAAACATCATTTTCAAAATCCCTTGTAAGGATTGCCCTTCTTTTTATGTCAGTCAATCAAGCAAATTGAATTAAGCAGCATATATATTCAGTTAGATTATGTTTAAAGAAATTTACTAGAATCAGCAATTATACAACTCACTAATAAAAGAAATCCTAAATCTTAGCCAAGTATTGTATCATTTGAACCCATATATTTGTAAAATGTTTATGAAGGACCTTGAAATAAATGAATTAACTACTAATTAATTAGTCCAACATGTTTTTGTTTATTATTATGTTTTCTCTCTCTCTCTCTCTCTCTCTCTCTCTCTCTCTCTCTCTCTCTCTCTCTCTCTCTCTCTCTCTCTCTCTCTCATGACCATAGTGGACACTCCACTAACGGTGCAGCCTCGTAAACCTCCCCAGAGCCAGTCAACCCAACTCGTGAGCCCATCACAAACACTGTTACCTTCTCCACTCCCCTCCGTCAGCAGCTAACCAGTCCCAGAGTAAGGACCCAGCCAAATCCAACTTGGCCAACGAACTCAAGGAACTGAACCAAGTAGTGTTAAGCAAGAGGACGAGTGCCAGTGGCCCCGGTTGTCGTAGCAGCCGGATCCGATGCTATTCAGGCATCTTTAACGGACTTGAATCTCTCAAGTCCCCCTATGACATCGTCAAACCGACCTCTTGGTCGAAGGAAGAAAGGAAAAGGCATCGAGGTTTCCAGAAACCCGTAGAGAGTCGATAGTCTCTCTCTGCATTAGTGCCTGGCAAGCTACGACCTTTTTTTTTTATAGAGAATTCTGGTCCTCTCCATCCAGAGGAGACTGCCTGGTTCTGCTACTTTTACTTCCTTCTTATCCTTTTGCATTTTTTTTTTCTATTTTTGTGCTTTCTATAACTTCTCTTTATAGTTTCCTTTACTCTGCATCATAGCCTTTAGGCATCTATTCCCATTGTATGCTTTGCTTAGGCAGAGCCCCATCCTCCAGCAATTCTAGCCTTGAAAGTTAGTACTTCGGTAAGAACTACTGTAAATGCACACATAATCTTCAAAGATATGACCTATAAGCTCACAGGCTATTCATTAAAGTATCACAATTAGCACAGTGCCCTATTCTAGGCACTCAGAATTCCATGAGGCTAAGAATGGTTATAGCCAAACAAAATTCGATATATCTAGCTTAGCCTTCAAGGGCAATATATTTTAAAGTATGGCTCGCTTATACATTGTTTGTTTTGCTCTAATCATTTAATTCAATATTACTCCCTAGTCTATATATTTTGTGAAATTTCCGTATTCTGTGATGAGATCTATACTTGTGTAATTTTCTTTCCTCTCTATGGAGAGTTACTCTTCCTTGATTCTATCGCATTTGATTTACCCTAATATTCTCTAAGGAGAAATTCATATACTGATTAGCGACTGTAATTATGAGCACCTTTTGCAGATAACGTATTTGGCTTTTACATAATACCAACTGCTGATGGTTTTATGAACTACAGACTCTCTGAAGCGTTTTTCATTCTTTACTCAGCCATTCCCTGATCTTGGTAGTTTTTGTCAATTTTACGTTATGTTAACATGTTAACATGAAATTTTTATATATATAATATATATATATATATATTATATATATATGTATATATATATATATTAAATATACATATATCTATATACACACACACACACACACCAACACGCACAAACACACACCCATATATATACATATACATATATATATATATATATATATATATATATATATATATATATATATATATATATATATATATATATATATATGGGTGTGTGTGTGTGTGTGTATAGTGTGTGTGTATATCCATATTTTACGATAGTATTATACGCATTTTGCTATATTAACTCAATATTATTCATTGAGTTGTCGCAATATGTTGTCGCAATATATCATGCTAGCCAAAGTTCTCCTAATGAAAGTTTGTTTACACTAGGATCTGTAAGGTTATCATGGCAATTACACGAATATATGTATTTCATCGGAAATGAAGTTCCGAATGTGACAGATAATTATATTTCTAGGTATTAATAAATATATTTACTTCGTTAAATTAATAACTGTCAAATTAATAGCACTCTTAGAGAAAGAAACTTCGTTTCCTAAACCAGAAGTTTTGTCTACATTCGGCAGCTGTCGTGTAGGGGCTGTTGGATAGCTGCTTTGGCTGTTTTTCGGACCTTTTGTATTTTATCGATATATGAAACGAAATTTGTGAATAAAGTATTGTTTTACAATAGAGTAAACCTCACATGTATTAACATATTAATCATTTTTTTCTTTTCTTTTATAGGTATCTTTAGAAGAAATTTATGATATTCTATTTGGATCTGAATCAGAATTTGGGGCAGATACTGACGATCTTGCATTTGTAAAATGATTATGATGATGGTACTGATGAAACCGCGGATGAAGGAGACCCAGCAACGTGCTCTCATCAACCACGACTAACATAGAAAACTCGTTGTATTGGAATCAAATTAATTATAACAATAATCCCATTCGATAGGTAATGAGTTTGATTACACAACCTCTCATAAAGTGATTGATTTTGAAAACTTAAATCCGTTTGAGTGTTTCGCAAGATTTAAAAAAAAATTATGAACATGTTACAAAATCTATGATAGCTATAAAACAACCTTCTCCAAAAAGATCAAGATGGCACCAATGGCCAATCGTAACTGCTGATGATATAAAAGCTGTTGTTGCTATTAAAATAGCTATGGGTATACTTCATAAACCTTCAACTGAGAGTTACTTTAGTGAAAGTAACTTTTTATATCATACTCCTGGATTCAGAGTAGTGTTTTCTAAGGATAAATATCAGTTGACTAGATCAGCTATTCATTTTAGTGATAACTACAACCAGTGTTAATTTACTACCCAGTTTTGGAGCAGAAGGTACAAAATCGCCCAGAGAAGGGTGACAGGGAAATTGATAATCCCTGTGTTCATGTAGAATATAATAATTGTATGGGGGGGAGTTGATGAGTTTGATCCAATTTGCTCAACAATTCCTTACAAAAGAAAGAGCCAGAAATGGTACCAACCCATTTGGCACTTCATAGTTACAATATTCAGAATCCATCTGTGAAGCTTAATAAAAAAATTCAGGGGAAAAATTATTAACACTTTCTTAGAAGTGTATAAGGGGAGCAAAACTCAAAGAGGAGGTAGATATTCAAATCCTATTAAATCAAAATTAACTGAAAGGCATTTTCCAGCAAAGTATGTTGAAAAAAACCATAAACCTCAATGTATTGTGTGCTCTATCTCGCCAAGAAATTGCTTCATTAAAGGTAAAAGTGAATGTTAGAGAAACAAACCCCTTTTTTGTTACCAGTGTGTTGAAAAGTGACCTCTTTGTATCATTCCATGTTTTGAAAAATACCATACCTATAAAGCATACAAAAAGCGTTGTCACTGAGGAAAATAAATGTGTGAGGTACTGATAAATTTGGTAAAGGATTATTAGTGAATTTAAGTAATCTAAGAAAAGGAGTTTTTTTATTTCTCTTAATTTTTGGCCTTTAATCAAATAATTCAAATCAGAAAATTATATATTATAAACGCAAGCAAGAATAATGTTATATTCTGAAAATAGAATGGTTATCGAACGCATAAAAATGGTTTCAGTAAATTTTAAGTATTTCGAATTTTTCGTTGAAAATTTACACAAGACTGTGAAACGTACATATTCCAAAATCCGCAGCCAAAGGGTTACGAAAGCGATTAAATAGTAATTCAAATGCTAAAAAGAATCTTGAGTAAAAAGGTTTAAAATTAGGTAAACCAAATCCTAAATCGAGCGATAAAAGAAGCGTCCCTTTATCTCCGATAGTGTGTAATCGGAGAAATTCTAACCGACTTGTTTTGGAACAATAATTCCTAAATTATATAATTTCTGCAGATGAACATTCATTACATTAGAAGCATAAGAAACAGTCTTTCCTTGCAGTGTAGTTTCAACTCCAGTAGTTTCTTTGTGTTTTCATGGTAAAAAAACAGCATCATGAAGGGACTTCCGATAGAGCTTGAACTTGCGAAAATTCGGAATAAAATAGCTGACTTGGCAATACGAAAGGAATTTCGAATCCCGTTCAACCTTCCTATGCTTCCTCAGAAACGATTCCAGGCTGCTATAGGAGAGCAGCGTCTGATGTCCATCGCCCTCAAAGTAATCAGGAAAGTGTTGACTTCTAGCAAGTCGGATAAGTAGTACAAATAGGACGAAAAGGAGGTGATGCATTTTTCAACATTATTTCCAGCCAACATTTCAAAGCATGGCTTCATCATCAAGAGTAAAATACAAAAGCAAAAACAATTGAAATCAATATTTAAGACTCAGTAAAATTTATTAATGATAACATATAGATATTAGAATCATAACATAAACGTAAAATTAACCTAATGCTTCAAAGCAAGAAAACCGAGTGACCAAGAAGGACACCAAAATGACGAAGAAACATCATATGCTATAGATAGCTTTCCTAAGACGTCACAGCAGACGAGCTCCTGTTAAGCCGCTGTTATCTTTTAGGTCAAGCATTGTAAACAAAGGAAATATTAAATTTTGTTATTCTACTATGGAATTATGAAAACTGGCAAGCAAGGACAATTCACAAACAGAAGATTGATTAAACTGAGTCTATGGAGCCTACCATGAGTGAAAGGTATACAAACAAACTTAATCTTGTAAATAACAAAAAGCATAAGATGGCACCTGAACAATGGAGTTCCGACGTGGATTTGCTGCCTGCAGTTACGTATCCAGACGGCGTAAACTATTTGGTTAATGATGTAAACCACAGCATATTGAACCAGCTCAAGGCCTACAAGTCTCTGGAGGCTTAAGAAGTTGAAAATGACTATTTACAACCGCTTGTGGGGGCTTCTTTTAAAAAACTATCGTAAATTTTACCAAGTTATACATGTTTTTTTCTAATAAATATATTTTTTTTTTATTTGTAAAATTATAATTACAGCTCATACAATATCAAAACAGATAAGAACTAAAATCGATTAAAAAAAAATGCTAAGACTATTTGTTGCAACATTTTCACAGAGGTTGTCCGCACCACCACTGCAACATTGGGTAATCTCCATACCATATAGAGCAATTTGGTTTGATAAAAGCATATATTAAACCAAGATTTGTTACATATGAAAAATATGAATATTTTTTACTTCGGTTAGAGTAACCTATACATCTACTTACTACTAAGCCTTTTCAATAAAGGCCGAGCTCGATAATGCTGTATATATATATATATATATATAGTATATATATATATATATCTATATATATATATATCTATATATATATCTATATATATATATACTATCTATATATATATATATATATATATATATCTATATATATATATATATCTATATATATCTATATATATCTATCTATATATATCTATCCCTATATATATCTATCTATACTATATCTATATCTATAGATATCTATATATATATATCTATATTATATATCTATATATTATATATCTATATATTATTATATAATATATATAATATATATATATATATATATATATATAATATATATATATTATATATATATATCTATATATATCTATATATATATCTATATATATATATATATCTATATATATCTATATATATATATATATATATATATATATATATATATATATATATATATATATATATATATATATAGATATATATATATATATATATGTGTGTGTGTGTGTGTGTGTGTGTGTATATATATTAATAATATATATATATAATATATATATATATATATATATATATATCTATATATATATATATATTGTAATATAAAAAAAAAATCTCTCTCTACGGTAAGGATTTACGAGGAGAATATATCAGGAAACAGTGACAACCCACTATAACTTAAAATGTACTTTAATAACAATTAGTAAGGAAATTAAAGTCACAAACAGAACATTAAACAAATTACGGACGTATTACACAAAAACAAAGACTCGCCATACAGCACTTCATCAAGACTACTCATCACTAATCACTGCATTTTACAGTCTAATACCCAAGTCACAAAGCTTTACATCAACACAACATATAATTCACTGTAACATCAAAAAGTTAGTGGCAACCAACGTAACATCACACAAGAAAACGTCCAAATGGATAAACAATACATTACCATATATTCCTCAAAACTTGATACACTATTATAATCACTTGTTTGTTTCAGCTCCAACGAAAATCATCGTTTTGGGCCTTTATATACCCGACTCACGCTAGACATCCATGGACCAAGTATCATTTTCGGTACATTATCCTTGGCGACTACCGCCTACGCCAAGCGCTACTGCCATCGTTGTCTAGTGTACACACTTTTTTTTTTATGCAAATATCATTTTCAACCTTTTCTGCAATTTTACATTCAATAAATCAATATTCCTTTACATTCCCCCTCTTTTAACTCAGCGGCTCTCTCCTTAGTCTATGCTGAATTTTCACTCTTACAGTTTTAAATATTAGCTACTTCCATTTAGCAACTATCGGAGACTGCCACGTCGTTGGTAACAAGCACTTTCCTTTAAGTAATCAACAGATCTAGAGAGAGAATCTGCAATGACATTTTCTTTGCCTGCTATATGGTGAATATTCAGTTTGAATGGTTGCAAAAATAAAGACCATCTTAAAATTCTCTTATTGTTGTGCTTACATTTATTAATAAAGGTTAAAGGGTTATTATCAGTATATACATCTACTTCAAAGTTACTGTTAAGCAAGTATATCTCAAAGTGCATTAAACTCAAAATTAAACTCAAAGCTTCTTTTTCAACAATACTGTAATTTAACTGGTGGCTATTATATTTCTTTGAAAGTAAGATACAGGGTGTAAAAACACCATTATGTTCCTGTAATAATACACTGCCAGCTCCTACTTCACTGGAGTCTACCTGTAACTTGAATGGTAGATTAAAGTCTGGGGATTTCAGTACTGGCTTAGACATTAACATGAGCTTAAGTTTATTAAAGGCATCGTCACATTCCTTTGACCACACAAACTTCACATCCTTTTTTAGCAACTCTGTTAATGGGTAGGCTACATCTGAAAAGTTCTTACAAAATTTTCTGTAATACCCCACTGTTCCCAAAAATTTCATCACTCCACGTTTAGATGTAGGGAGGGTCAAATTCTTTATGACCTCAATATGACAATCAACAGGTTTCACTTGGCCACTTCCTATTTCATGTCCTAAATATTGAACAGTAGTTTTACCAAATTCACATTTGGCAAGGTTTATCGTAACATTAAATTCTAATAACCTCTTAAAAACATCATATACTTTTTTAATGTGATCTTCCCAGGTTTCTCCAACAATGATAATGTCATCCAAATAAACAAATACACCTTCGAGATCCTTCAGATATAATTCATCTGACGTTGGAATGTCAGAGGTGCATTACATAAACCAAATGGCATTACCTTATAATTATAAAGTCCATGGGGTGTAACAAATGCAGCAATATCCCTGCTGTTTTTGTCTAACTCAATTTGATAGTATCCTTTCAATAAATCAATTTTACTTAAAAAAGGAAACTTTGCTACATTATCAATTATATCTTCTACTCTGGGCATAGGATATGAATCTTTTATAGTTACATTATTTACCTTTCGATAGTCTGTACACATTCTTGCACTTCCGTCAGGTTTGTCGACTAGAATACATGGGCTAGCCCATTCACTATGGCTTTCCTCTGCTAGTCCGTGTTTCAGTAAATAAGCAACTTCGGTCTTTAACTGTTGTTGTTGCCTCGGCGACATTCTGTATGGACGCTGACTTATTGGAGTCTCTCCTCTCAACCTGATTTTATGTGTACTCCTTTTATCCTTTTAGGATGGTCTGAAAATAGATCTGAAAAGTTTTGAATTAGCACTTTAAAATCATGCTGCTGTTCATCAGATAAATGAATACATAACTTCCTAAATTTTTCATCATCACTCAAATAATCTGTATTTTTTAATCTAAGTTCAATTTCTTCTTCAACGTCTTTTTCATCATCCTCTTTTGCAATTGACAACACTCCTCTGGATTCGTTATACTTCTTTAATTTGTTAATATGGAAAGTTTTAACTTTCCTCCGTCCTGTAGGAAATTGAATTCGATAATTAACATCACTTACTTTTTCCTTCACCGTGCAAGGTCCTATATATTCTGGTTAAAAACCTTACCAGCTGTAGGGAGATAAACTAGAACCTTATCTCCTATGTCGAGTTCACGTTTTGCAGCCTTTTTGTCGTAGTTTCTTTTCATCTCTTCTTGTACTACTTTAAGATTCTCATGTGCTACTTTCCATATTTTCTTTATTTTTTCCTTCATTTCTTGTAACGTGCTAGAATCCTTCTCATCTGAAATCAACTGATTCTTTATCACCTCCATGGGTGACCTTACCTGATGGACATATACTAACTGAAAAGGAGAATAACCCAACGATGAATGTACGCTATCACGAACGGCAAATAGCAACATTGGTATGTAGACATCCCATTCCTTTTCATTTTCACAACAGTACGTGCAAAGCATGGTTTTGAAGGTTCGATGAAATCGTTCGACCACTCCTTGGCTCTGTGGGTGATAAGGAGACGATAAACAATGCTTAATATTCTGACAGGCTAAAAATGAGGTAACTTTCTAGACGTAAAGTTGGTTCCTTGGTCGGTTTGAACTTCTTTAGGCAAACCTACCAGCGAGAAAAACTTGTTAAGCGCTTCAATTATCTTATCAGCACTCACAGTTCTTAAAGGAATAGCCTCTGGAAATCTGGTAGCACTACACATAATTGTCAGCAAATACTCGTTACCTTTGCTAGACCTAGGCAGAGGTCCTACACAATCCAAAACCAGTTTCTCAAAGGGTTCTCCTGGAACTTTAATGGGTTGCAATGGCATCACCTTAGGGTCATGTTGAGCTTTACCTACTTTTTGACATAAATCACAATTTTTACAATATTCACTACAATCTTTCTGCATCTTAGGCCAAAAAAATACCTTAATAATTTCTCATAAGTTTTGTTTATACCTAAATGACCAGAATAACTACAGTCATGAGCAATACCTAGAACAAAATTCCTATAACTACTTGGAATGACCACTTGTTCTACAACATCATTAACATTTCTACTCTTGAACTTCCTCATTAGGATTCCATCCTTTAAAAAGTAACACTTGCCTTCCTTCTCGATATCATTTATATCAACAAGGGCATTATCTCTTATTACCTTCAAATTATCATCTTCAATTTGAGATTTAACAAATTCTTCCTTATTAACTTTCAGCATTCGCAAAGGAGTACTGACTTTACTTACTTGTAGTGTTACCCGGACTATTTTTAAACAAGTTTTGTAAATCCAAACCGTCGTCATCATTTACCTTTCCTTCGGTACTCTTACTTCTTGTAGTAACTGCACAAGTTGGAAATAAGTTTGGAAATGTACATTCAACTTCTGTAATAAATGAAGAATTAAAGGGTTTTTCTGTCAAAATTCGGATTACTGCTACCAAAACTTTGTCTCCACATACATCATTTCCAAGAATTAAATCTACTCCTGACACTGGGATTTCTCTCACCAAAGCAATTTTAACATATCCCGAAATTAACAGAGTTTCTAACCTTACTTCTACTAATGGAGCTGAAAACTCAGGTCCAAACCCACGCAGAAGTACATACTCTCCAGTATCCTTCCACTGGTCATACATATTTTTTATCATTACAGACTGTACCGCTCCGGTATCTCTTAACCACCTTACTTTCCTTTTTTCAACACAAGGGAGGTGTAACCAACCATCTCCCATAAAAGGGTCATACAATTCAGTACCTTTGGATGTGGACTTCTCTTCAGGTAGTCTCACTCCATTTCCTTTTACAATATCCTCAATACAACCAACATTACTAACATTTTGAACATCATTGTTACCTATTTTGTAACCTATATTCTCATCAACATCACATATATTATTACTGTCTATGCTATCGTTACAATACCTCTTACCTGGCCTAAGGGGAGAAGCAAACAAACAAGGACCTCTGTCACCACATGCTTGTGGTTGATTCAACAATGCAATGGTATTTTCAGGTTTATGATCATCCTTAAATTGTACAGGTTTATCTTTAACTTTATTTACCACTTGAATTGGACGGTTTATTGTGCGATGTGGACAACTCCTACTGATGTGTCCTGGTTTGCCACAACTGAAACATACAAAATCTCTAAAATTTTCGCCTATATTTTGGTAACTAGGTTTAAACTGATCATTTACACTGTATCCTGCTTGTCCAGCACTAACACTAGGACCAGAATTATATCAACTTGCCCCTCTACCACCTCTATTAAAGGATTTATTATAGACTCCACGAGATGATACCTGTGAACTCATAGTCTTACCTTGTGCCTTGTAATTTTGCTGCTCTTCCCAAACTCTGCTCCTTCCAATTTTAGGAGTGACGTCAGTATTATATAGCTTATGGGTCAATGCATAATTATCAGACAATCTAGTGGCTTCATCGACATTATCTACATCACGTTCATCCAAATATGTTTTAATAAGTGGATTAATACCATCCTTGAACTGCTCAAGCAAGATAAGTTCCTGAAGTTTACCGAAATTACCATTAACTTCTCGGGCATTCATCCACCTATCATACCACAGGCGTTGTTCCCGTGCATACTCCATATGAGTACGACTGTCTCTTTTTATCCAGCTTCTGAACTTCTCTCTATACCTCTCTGGCACCCATTCATAAGCTTTCAAAACTTCGGATTTAACTCTCTCATAATCCTTAGAATCATCTAAAGATAAGGCAGCAAATACTTCCCTAGCCTTTCCTCGAAAGGAGGTTTGAACCAACGTGCTCCATGACGTTCTCGGCCATTCACGCTGTTCTGCTACTTTCTCAAATTGTAAAAAAAATGCATCCACTTCATTTTCAACAAAAATTGGTACACTTTTTACTGCATTGTCTATTCTAAAAGATTTTGGTATTTCTCTGGACTTTTCTTCTACTTCAAGTTTCTTCATCTCTAGCTCTATCCTCTTTTGCTCAACTTCAGCTTCTACCTTCTTTTGCTCAACTTCAGCTTCTACCTTCTTTTGCTCAACTTCAGCTTCTACCTTCTTTTGCTCAACTTCAGCTTCTACCTTCTTTTGCTCAACTTCAGCTTCTACCTTCTTTTGCTCAACTTCAGCTTCTACCTTCTTTTGCTCAACTTCAGCTTCTACCTTCTTTTGCTCAACTTCAGCTTCTACCTTCTTTTGCTCAACTTCAGCTTCTACCTTCTTTTGCTCAACTTCAGCTTCTACCTTCCTAACCTTTTCAGCTCTCTCATTTTCTAACTTCTTTAGTTCAACAGCTTTCTCACTCTCCTTTTCAGCTCTCTCATTCTCCAATCTAACTATTTGCAAATGAATCTGCATCTGCTCAACACTCATCCCTTCATAAACAAGTTTGGACTTTTTTGGTTTAACCTTGCGTGACTTGGTTTTTTCACGTACGGCTTTGGCACCTTCCTCTTCACTTGCACTACCCTCTGTATTATTCTCACTTGCGCTTTGCTGGCTATCAGTTTCTTGCCCTTCCCAACTCATTAGTAACAACCCTTCCTTATCAGACAAAATGCCTAAAGTCATTAGCGCCTCACTTACTTTATTTGAGATTTCTTGCTTCCTTGCAGATTCTGATACTTCTACATTATAGTACCTAGCTAGAACAATCCAGTCTATTTTAGTTATACCTTCTAACTTTTCACCACTAGGACTACGTATGAAATCTTTCAAATCAAACATCTTTAATAACCTGCTCAAAATAACACAGCAAGACAAATATTATAGCACTAACACTATCACAACTCTCCCCCCTCTCTAAAGTACATGGAAGTACTGAAAAGCAATTAATAGTAGGGATACGTCAAGTTATGGTCGAATACGCTAGACATGAATAAAGCAAAATTAATAAGGATACGTTCGGGTTTCGTTCGATAGAATGAGTAAACACTGAGTATGGATATGTTCGAGTTTCGTTCGATAGAATGAGCAAAAACTGAGTAGGGATACGTTCGGGTTTCGTTCGACAGGCCCCCATGTAATATAAAAAAAAATCTCTCTCTACGGTAAGGATTTACGAGGAGAATATATCAGGAAACAGTGACAACCCACTATAACTTAAAATGTACTTTAATAACAATTAGTAAGGAAATTAAAGTCACAAACAGAACATTAAACAAATTACGGACGTATTACACAAAAACAAAGACTCGCCATACAGCACTTCATCAAGACTACTCATCACTAATCACTGCATTTTACAGTCTAATACCCAAGTCACAAAGCTTTACATCAACACAACATATAATTCACTGTAACATCAAAAAGTTAGTGGCAACCAACGTAACATCACACAAGAAAACGTCCAAATGGATAAACAATACATTACCATATATTCCTCAAAACTTGATACACTATTATAATCACTTGTTTGTTTCAGCTCCAACGAAAATCATCGTTTTGGGCCTTTATATACCCGACTCACGCTAGACATCCATGGACCAAATATCATTTTTCGGTACATTATCCTTGGCGACTACCGCCTACGCCAAGCGCTACTGCCATCTGTTGTCTAGTGTACACACTTTTTTTTGTATGCAAATATCAATTTTCAACCTTTTCTGCAATTTTACATTCAATAAATCAATATTCCTTTACAATTATATTATAATATATATATATATAATATATATATATATATATATGTATATATATAATGATATATATATATATAGATATATATATATATATATATATATATACATAATATATATTATATATATTATATATAATATATATATAATATATATAATATATATATATATATATATATATATATATATATATATATATATATATATATATATATATATATAGATATAATATATATATATATATATATATATATAACATATATATATATATATATATATATATTTATATAGTATATATATATATACTATATTATATATATATATATATATATATATATATATATA
>NC_061091.1:40276601-40334101 GCF_015104395.2 Macrobrachium nipponense
AAAATCCTTTTGAGCTTGATTCTACATACCAACTTCTAGTATATGTAAATAGGTATACTCTCGAACATTTCATGCCCTATTTTCATATTTTACTCGTTAGTGTATTTAAAAAAAAAACTGTGTTATAAATTATCATTTCGTTTGTCACATTGCATCATACAGCTGCCACATAAGACTTTGAGCTTACATTATCTTAAAACAATTTTTTTTTTTATTCCTTTAACGCAACACTATTGGCACATAGATTCACGGGTAAGCTATGTTTTACTGTACTTTGTTTCAAGAGCAGACAACGTTAAGGGTTTTCTCAAGTTCATGATATAGTGTTGTTTTCCATTTAATACTACTTTTGGGATGGTTGGCCATGTATTGGTAAATATGCAATGAACTCTATTTTGTATCGGTATCACATCTAGATGCGAACTCATATTTTACTTTAATATCTGATATATATATATATATATATATATATATATATATATATATATATATATATATATATATATATATATATATATATTTAAAGTAATATTCTTGTTTTGGTGTTTGACCATCATGCAATAATATTTTGACTTCTAAACCAGAGGTTTAGCCTTCGTTACGTATAGCCAATCATCCATCGAGAAAGAGGGAAGAAATGATGTCATAAGTTACGTAAAGAGTGCGTTCGAAACCTTTTCTCTGAGTGAGTTGGCCCGTCTTCAAAAAAGGTCACTTTTACATTGTAAGTACCAAATTTATTCAACCTACGTAGTGCAGAATACACTCAAAATTTATGTGTTGATATAATATGTATTCTGAATAAGCGTTATATTTATGAAATGCATAGATAAAAAGTTATTGCGAAAAAACCGTGTTACAGAGGCCCTGAATCTCATAGTAGATGTTTGTTTCTGTATAAGTATAGAAAGTTTTTTTACTAGTTTTACCGAAGATATTTTTTTCTATTTTTATTAGCCAGACCACAAATAACCTGACCAGAATTTTAACTCTCTCTCTCTCTCTCTCTCTCTCTCTCTCTCTCTCTCTCTCTCTCTCTCTCTCTCTCTCTCTCTCTCTCTCAGCATTGAAGAGAGGTAAGAAATGATTTTTTCTATTCTGCTAATACATACTGGCTGATGTTGAATTCAGTATTTGTAATAAGGGTTTAGGTTTATGGGCTTCAACCCTAAGCTCTTGAGCGGCAGCGGGTTATGCTGTTATTCTTGATCCAGGAGTGGAGGAGGGGTTGAAGTTGTCATTAAGCAAAGAGGCCAATCTGCCGATTACGTAGCATGCCTTCCAACCACGGGGTCCACAGCCTTCAAATGGCGCTCCTTTGACTTGGGATACATCATATCGGAATTATGATCTCTTGGTGTCTCATAAGGCAGCTCCATCACGGTTGAAAAGCAATAGATTTTAGAGGAAACTCGGAGCGGGGAGGGGACCAAGTTAAAAAAAAAAAAATTCTCTATCTCTCTCTCTCTCTCTCTCTCCTCTCTCTCTCTCTCTCTCTCTCTCTCTCTCTCTCTCTCTCTCTCTCTCTCTCTCTCATGGTTATTGAAAGTGATGAAAAGGACTCCTGACTTCGTTAAAAATATATAAAATCGACAAGAACTGCAACATACTTCCACTTCTAATTTTCGTTTAACTTTATTTCCAATAAATCAGAAATTCTCTCTTTTGTTGTTTTACCTCTATGTATATGAGATATTTGGGGTATTTAATGTATTGCACTTGATATATTTGTGAAAGTTTGCTTCTTTGTTACCCACAAAATTCCGATATACAGATTTTGGGAAAAGGAAAATCTTCTTCCAAAATAGAATTACAAGAGAATTGTTATGAAGGCATCAGCTTAGAAAGGAGAGTGGTTTATGCAATATTTGTGCACAAATAAATTTTTAATAGGTCGTCGAGAGTTTAGATCGGAAAATATCACGAAAGCTTCTTACAGAATTGCAAATAAAATAAAAAAAATAACTCAGTATTCGGAACGTTCAACATTATTTTTCTGTGCAAATCGGCATTTTGAAAGAGATTCTGTTGAAGGACTGTTCACCATATCTAGTTCTTAAACAAAATTAGTTTTCGTCCGATGTAACAAAAATATTTTGATTGTGTTTTCATGCGGCTGATTTTGGTGGTATCTCTCAAAACATGTCATGAATGATAATGCATCCCAAACATTTAATGTTCCAGAAGAGATATTTTCTTTAAACGTGAAAGGGAAGTGTACTTAGATCCCTGTTATCCTAATGAATAATTCTCTGGTAATTCTGGAGTGCTAAAGAAATATCATACCTTCTAACCTGAGTTTAAGAATAATATTATCCTTACAGTTAATGTTATTGCGCTTGGTGTTTCCGTTCCCTTCTAATGAGGTATTTTCCTTTCATGAAAACTGACTATTAAAAAGTTGTTTGTTGGAACTTCATGTAATTGGCGCCTAAGAAATGAAGGAGCGTAGCCGATTATCAATAATGGAAAAGGTAAAAGGAAAAGAAAGGAAATATGCATAAGACAAGAATCGACAGCAAGCAGCATCTATGAAATCTATTTTATATATACTACATACGGTTACTTATCCGGAAAAATCTGATATGTTCTGGTCCCGTAAATGATAAATGCCATTTTAATTTAGTGACGAGGCATCTCCCGGCAGTTGGATGTCCATTGAAGGACAGTAGTAAATCTCTATCCTTGGATAATGCAAAGACTCTCAAGGTTCCCTACAACAGAAAAGAGGCATGAGAAACACCAGTTCACAGATTCATATAAATCGCATGAGTTACAATATGAACAAACTGAGAATAGAGACTGGCTGACATGACAAAAACATTTTCACATCACTTGACACAAGTATGTCATACTTCTTTCCAGGAGTGCAAGAAAATTGGTTTTCATTTTATCATAAATATTGTCATTGTTTACCTATTCTTTAATCTGGACATTGTTGTAGGGAATAAGTTTCCTTTTATTGTGCGTGCTTCAACACGATCCTTTAAGATACTACCAATGTTTTCACACATTAAGGTCAGGGGAGCTACCTGGAAATTCACTTGGCGAGAAGAAATCGATACCACTGTTTCGTAGCGAAAACGCTCCTGTGTCTGAAGAGCCTTGAAACATGTATCCTCAAAGATCCTGAAAATGTTTTATCTGTTGAAGAAATCACATTTTTTAATGACACGGCACCATGTTTCAAGGCTCTTCAGACACAGGAGCTGCTTCGAAACAGTGGTATCGATTTCTACTCGTTAAGTGAATTTCCAGGTAGCTCCCCTGACCTTAATGTGTGAGAAAACATTGGTTGTATCTTAAAGGATCGTGCTGAAGCGCGCACAGTGGACTATGATGGTATACCAAGCCTCGACGACCTGCGAAGAGAGGTGACCGAAGTGCTCAGGGATATCGAGCTTGAGTCTCAGCTTTTTTGCAATTTGCTGAAATCATACCCCTCAAGAATGCAGCCTGTGGTACAGGCAGATGGAGGCTACACAAAATATTAGATACTCAGGGAGAAACTTAAATAAATACCTGTTTGTTTTTGTCCATATAAATTTTAGTTTATACTCTAGAGGGGGGGGGCGCTCTAATTTCGAGACACCCCTACACAACCCACACACACACACCACACACCCACACAACACACACACACACACATATATATATATATATATATATATATATATATATATATATATATATATATATATATATATATATATATATATATATATATATATATATATATATTTTTATCGTTCAGGATTTTAAGCCAGAACCAAGGAAAGCTAAGACCTCTTTATAACAATCCTCATTCATCCTTGCCTATATGCAAGTTGCCCTGTGAACTGAAAGCCTCCATTTTCTAGAAAAACCCTCTTTGCTCCTATTGGCTGTCCAGGATTTACTTTTCCACAGGGGACCTTGGAGGGGTGGAGCCTACCCAGACAAGAATTAAAAAGAGCAGGGCCACAGCAGCTTGCTCTCAGAACCCTCGGAACCTCCTCAGAACCGCTCTGAAGTAGGACTTCCTCAGACTTTCTCCAGCCCTGCAGACTCCACTTCACCCCTTTCTGCTCCCTTGCCTCCAGTATTTTTATATCTTCATAGTACACAGACATATCAGCAGATAGGAAGACTACCAAGCCCGTGATTTCCTGGTACTGTGAGACATAAATTTAGTGCAGCCGGGCAATTGTTTTGCCTCTCATCTGTATTTCATTTACATTTTTCTTAGGCAACTCTCCCCTACTTCTTTGTTCAGCTTCTCACTCCCCAATTTTGGTTGAATACTGTGAGTAATTCCCTTGTGATGCTAGTAAACATCCCCTAGGTAATTCAAGTAACGTATTAGTCCTTTCTGTGTAAACTCCCAGTCATTTCATACCCCTTGGAGCGGATTGTAAATTTCTATGCTAAGAGTCTGTAGTGTAACGTTCCCACATGTTCCTCACCTTAGCACTGATGCTAGAATTCAATCTCTTTGCAGACAAACACCGTGCCTGATTGTGGGAGAAATTGGGAACCCTTTGGAATAAGGCTTGCGTTGAAATAACCCGTTTGCGCTCTGATCTCAGTGTCAGGTTCATTTCCCAGCCACATGTTTCTGGTGGATAAAAAATCAATCACCTTATTAATTCCTGGACCTATGTAACTTAATGTAAATATAGTTCATTAAAAACAAAAGTCCAGATTTTATGTAGATTTCTCCTATTTTTTCAGTAATATCGGCCTTCTGCTGTAGTTTTTTTTTTATTTGTGATATCTCGTCCCTCCATTGAAGGACATTTTTAAGGCAAAAATGGAGGACTATGCCCAAGGAGGCTAACCAGACACGGAGTGGGTAGCTAAGAAGACACTGGCACTCTATAGGTGGATGAAGGCCTCAAACGCAACATCTGTTGAGGAGGTCTTAGAACTCTTTCAGTTAAAGGGCTTCCTGTCCTACGCTCTCCCTGATCTTGCCAACTACTTGGAGTGCTGTAAATGGGCAGACGCCAATGACACCCACCATCTGCTGCAGAGTTCTTTAAAAAAGAACATACACCCTGCTCTCCCTCTCACTTCTGCTGCCACCTCTCAGCCCACCCAGCGCCACAGTATGCCTCCATGGAAACCTGTGTGTGGGCGTTGCAATAAGCCAGGTCACACCAAGGAGCAGTGCCTCTCAAAGGTGGGTCCTCCTCAGCGAACTGCCGCTACTAGTCAGAATGGATTACCCCATGATCCTAACAATAAGAATAACGGCCATTGGAACAGAAACATGGGCACACTGTTGCCTGGGCAGGATGGGCCAAGAAAGCTTCTGTTTCTGCTATTTCTATGGCTGTGACAAATCCTTCAGCTTTAGGCCCTCCTGTTTAGGATTTCATATTTGTTGCACCTCCTGGAGGTGGCTATCCAGCCCACCAGGTCCGAGCTTTTGACGACACTGGTGCAGAGGTATCCATCATTCGAGAGGATAAATTTTCTTATGGAGCTCAGGTTGATAGGCACCAATTCATCACGATAGAGAGCCTCAACCAAGTTAAGATGTTCCTGCCTACTGTCCAGTTGAGAGTCACACGGCCTCATCGTTCTAAGATATGTATCGTGGCAGTAGCAACCTATATATCAGCAGGTATATATATATATATATATATATATATATATATATATAATTATATATATATATATATAATATATATATGTATATATATATATATATATATATATATATATAGGTATATATATATATATATATATATATATATATATATATATATATATATATATATATATATATATATATATATATATATATATATATATATATATATATATATATATATATATATATATATATATATATATATATATATATATATATATATATATATATATATATATATATATATAATATATATATATATATATATATATAATGTTCCTGCCTACTGTCCAGTTGAGAGTCACACGGCCTCATCGTTCTAAGATATGTATCGTGGCAGTAGCAACCTATATACCAGAAGGTATATATATATATATATATATAGATATATATATATATATATATATATATATATATATATATATATATATATATATATATATTATATATATATATATATATATATATATATATATATATATATATATATATATATATATATATATATATATATATTATATATATATATATATATATATAATATATATATATATATAATATATATATATATATATATATATATATATATATATATATATATATATATATATATATATATATATATATATATACTATATATATATATATAAGACACACACACAAATAAGGTACAGTAATTGTTGCAGGGCTCACAACCAGATACCCGAAGTATTAATCTCTGCTGGAAGTTATGCTGAATCATGAACACATTCCAATTACACCAATTGGGTCCTGTCCCTTCATACCCAGCAGTTGTAGCAGAAGCAGTGAAAATATGCATGAGAACCAGCAAAAGTGGGGGATGACACATACTGTTATTACCCAGTATGTACCAAATGACTATGAAAACCTGGTTTTTAGGTAGTGGGCCTCCATTTTGTATCAAACTATCTAGTAACAATTGGAAAGCTTATGTATAGTTCAGGTTTTAAAGAACTGTTTGTCTTCAGCAATGTACCAAAAACTGGCACAGCAGAAAAAGTCCTCTGTGATACCATTTAGCGCCTTCATGCTTGTGTATAAAGCGCTGGAAGCCCTTATGTTTGATGTATTTGAACATTGGGTGATTGAAGAAGGAATCAGTATGGATGTAATGGTAGAAATGTCTGAATTAATGTCCTCAGTGGGCAGTGAACTAAATGAGGGTACTCCCATAATGCAAACAGTGCACAAACTTCAAAACTTTCTATCACATTTTCAAGTTTTTATAGACCAGTTTGAATCTTGTAAAAAGTACAGCAAGACCTACCAGTTTTGGTGTAACTACTTACATATGATAGAAATCCTACTGCCATACATTCCTGTAGAGAATCGTGGTGAATGACAGGAGCACTTATCAGCAACTGGAGAAATGGCTGGGTATATAGCAGCTGCTGATCATACCAAATACATTAAAGTGATAATGTGTTATCTACATGAAATGGACAATGTTCAAACTGAGTCTCCTGAAATTCATGAGACATATTCACAGAACTTTGATGCAAAAGGTAGGTCTGGTCATGCAGGATTAAAGGGAATAACAATGAACAAGAATGCACAAACCATGTGGTTTAAGACTCTACCATTTTCAGCTGCAAAATCAACTTCAGTTAGGGCGATGGCACATATGCATACCCAAGATGAGTTTCATTATGAAGGCAGCATTGAAACAAAAAGCGTCATCACTGAGCAGAGCGGCCACGTCCTCACTCTGCCAGGTCTCAGGGTAAATTCCTTATTAAAGGGCCCCATAGACGTTACGATTGCCGGATCCGGTTATCTGAACCGGATGTAAATCTCACTGTCTATGGGGTTATCGTCCGACCAAAAGTGGGAGGAGTCCATCGGCCTCTCCGACCAACTCGCAACCTGCTGTTGCCAGGTTCGTGGCATCCGATTTAGTTCAGGTGGCCGGAAGCCTCCACGTTCATGGCGTGATCTCCGCAAATAAGGAGTTCTGATAGGAGTTCATTATGGTTATTCAGATAAAGGAAAGTGTAATGACGCTTATGACAAATTAGCTGAAAAATTACAGGAGAAGGATACAACGGCCACTCGAGATACTGTAGCTAAAAAAATCAACAATCTCAGGAATTGCTTCCGGAAGGATATAAAGAAAGCTGAAGCTTCAGCGAGATCAGGTGCTTCAACTGATGATTTATACACCCCAGTGCTATGGTACTACTAGTACTTACTACTATTTCTGAAAGACCAAGAAAAGCCGAGATCCTCTACATCCAGCATAAATTATGAGGTTAGTAATGGGGATTACTTGGTATTTTCAGGCAAATTGCATTCTCAATATTTAATCAGTTAATCAGCTTCACTTATAAAAGAATCCATACAAACACGTCTCGGCCAAGCATATAGATTGCTGAAGGAAATCCTGTTAATAAAAGCAGGAAAATTCAAACCAAGAACTAACTATAGGCTTATGCTTGGCCAAAAATATAATATTACTGTAGTAAAACATTTGTATACCTAATTATTTAATACTTAAGGAGAATGATGGAAATGGTAAAAAATACATAAAATTTCAATTGTACGCTTTAATGTTAATTTCCATATTACAGTAATAAGTACAATAAAGTTAGCTGTAAACTTATGCATTTCCTCAAATAATAATTGCATTGCTACAAAATATAAGAGTTTTATATGAGGGACTATTCTCACAATGATATTAACACTTGACATGCTGGATTATGATGCATTAATACCCTAATATCGGAAGTGGCTGCATAAATCAATGCTTCATTTTTATTAATATATTCTATGTGGAATTACGTATGTAGGCCAAAACCAATTTAAAAGGGGAAAAAAAGCAAGATGCTTGTGTATTTAGGCTGCCGATGATAAAAAGAAAAAAAGGATGCACAGACAGAATGATCGAAGATCTTCATAATGATAATAACTTAATATTTGTTTTATCGCAGATATCAATTGCACACTTTACAATTCAGGTACCTCAAATCTGTGGTGTCATCCTTATGCACGGAGCTCAACATGACCGGAGTCAAATCCTTACTGGCATCTGGCAGTCATCTGGAGTGTTAACTAGCGTGAGGTCATTCCCCTTTCTAGAACTAGCCAATCGCTGGCGTGCAGAGGGCGGGGCTCAGATTGCAAGGGGCCATGGATTTTGCTATAATGAAGGTCATCGAAAATTGATCTATCTTTCGGTGGTCTCGATATAATGACATATGAGCTGTGCCCCCATATAACATACCAAGGTCTTGTCTATTTCGTTGCCAGACACACGATTATGGCTAACTTTAACCTGAAATGAAAAAAAAAAAAAAAAAAAAAAAAAACTACTGAGGCAAGAGGGCTGTAATTTAGTATGCTTAATGATTGGTGGTTCGATGACCAATGTATCAATTTGCAGCTCTCTACCCTCAGTATCTTTTAAGATCTGAAGGTGAATACAATAAGTGTTGAGAGTTAACGTGAGGATAGAAAAAAATGTGTGGCCGGAGAGTCAAAGGCAGCCGAATGGTTTTCTTTTCAGACAGATAAAAAAGTGATTTTTAAATTGCTTTGAAGATTCTGTAAATTTCATTTTCCGCCCATCCCCGCAGAAAAGGGAGCTCCGTAATCCTACATTTGACTCAGATACCTATGGAAAAAATGATAAAGGATGTATATTCTAAGCAAGACTATAAGTATTAATAAACAAAGGAGCTAATATCAGGCAACGTAAGATAGAATAAGATATAATGTAAAGCTAAGAGACTTCTGACTAGTATCGCAGCAAAAACGCAAAGTGGAAACCTTTGTAATGTTTACATGATGTTTGGAGTGAAAGAGAAATGCTAATATTTTTTATAGTTTTTCTAAGGGTGGCAATTGCTGGAAGGAGATGACAGCTGAAAAGTTAGAAGCACACTAATGAACATGATCCGCTAGTCGTTGGTAAAATGAAGGCAGACGGAGGCAAAACGTGAAATAACTGTTGTCCCGAATGCAGTCAAAAGTAGTCTGAGCCATATACATAGAGGGGAGATATTGGACAGACAAGCGACGATCGTGTGCACGTAAGGCGCCATTGTTATGTGATTGTTGTCAGGGATGGCATCGTTATCAACTGCAGAGACCAGCGGCAAAAAAGCCACTTCTGGCACCCAATACTGGGTCATCAACTGTGTCAATTACAAGAACAAGTTCACAAAAGAACAGGGGATCACATTTCACAAGTAAGAAACCTTTTTTCATTCATGAGAATCTTTATGACTTGAAATAAGCTCAAGTAAATGTTTGTTAAATCGCAGTCAACCTCACTCCTGCTTTTATAGCTAATAAAAATACGTAAGGAATGTTGTAATAAACTTGTTATTAAAGAAGGGGTGATTGTTTATCCGTGGTACGTGACCACAGCTCGCAAAATAGAATTCCAAATGACGAATTGTTTAGAATAAATGTTGTTCAGTGCGGTGAAATCTGCCTGAAAAGTCACTGGCATGTAGGGATGCCATCAGTTCAACAACCATGGTTATGCCTGACTATTTTTTCTACTACTTGTACTACAACAATGTACATAGGCTAGTATCATGAGGCCTAGATCCAGGTCTGCTCCAGTTTTAATTGTTAATGAATTGTTATGGTAGTGTTATTTACATGTTATCAGTAAGTTCTGAAACCTGATATGGAGAGGACGCTGTTGAGTTTGATCTGCCAGAACACTTAAAGGTAGAATATTCAATTTTACCATTATAATTTTTACTCAAAAGGAAACTTCAAATTCATACCACGTTATAGCTTGAAAAATCGGGCTCAAACTGGAAACCCTAATTGTGACCTTGCCTAAGATGAGGTTGTTTCACTTTTCCTAACCAACAGTACACACCAGTGATATTGCCATGATAGGCATCAGGCTATTGAACCTTGGCTATTATTGATTATATATATATATATATATATATATATATATATATATATATATATATATATATATATATATATATATATGCCTATGGCTGAAGCTTATATGGGATGACAGCGTTGGAAATGACCATTATTTAAACCAGTGTTCCCAACCTTTTCAACTTCACGGACCAGTCAAGAGAGTACAATGAATTCTGCGGACCAGTACATACATCCAGGCATACACTGGCTTTTAATTAGTCCAAATAATCATAAAAAACAACCAAAGGCATAAAAATGCACATATCCTCAACATATTTGATCTATTTTTTTTACAATCCTAATTTCTATGCGAGAAGGTCATGTAATCATAATGTATATTATATGTTTCACATTATAAAAAGTAAACTGATAAAAAACTTTCAAAATCAAATGCATGCCATGGTGGTAAAAAAAGAAAAAATACTACATTAGAAATGTGTCATGGTGACAGATTCGTGTACTCAATTGTATTGCAAGGAACTATCAGTACACCAAAGTGTAATATTTCATATTTAACAAATGAAATGAGAAATAGGCCTACATATAAATAAGCAATAAAAAATACACTTATCCAAATCATGCTTCATATTTCACCATTAAAATTTATATAATTTCATGTTTGTGCAAAACTATTATAATTCACAATTTAACCGATTCTTGAATGTATTTAAGACTCAGAACTCTAAGAGGGTCTACATATAAAGGCTATCAAAAACACTTATTAGTAGCTTAACCAGGGTAGCTAAATTAGTGACATTTATGTGCTTGCTTTGCTGAAACAAGTTTCTCAAGACGTGGTTTAATGTCACTAAGTGCAAGACGAAGTGGCGATTTTAGATTCAGTCTGTTTCTATGTTTAGTCTTTGTTGAAACCAGTACCGAGAACCCTGTAATGTTAGCAGTTGTGTGACATGCCACACTTCCTTGCGTGAAACCACACGCAGCTAGCCATTGTCACCCCATCAAGCTGTCTCTAGAAGTTTTACCTTTGGAATTTACGACATCTACAGTAAAAATGGGCTACAGATCGACGCGGTAGCTACTGGAGATGAAGGAAAGGGAAGTTGAAAACGTTTTCATATTTTGAAAGATAATTCACCCATTTTCTCTTTCTCCTTCTCTACTAAGTCCACTTACGGGGCAGTCTAAAATAAACAAATAAATAAATAAGTAAATAAATAAATGATGAATAAGGATGCTGTCCTCTTACAGCATCCTCAAACTTGAGGAGATTCGAAGGATGTTGCCGTTTTGCCTGTTGTGGTTTTCGTCTCCATAACTAATCGCAGTTAATGTCCGCTGTGATTGACATTAGAACAACAACAACTATTCCTAGTTTTTCATTTCGAATCCAAACGGTTTTGAAAAAAAGAAAAAAAAAACAGGACACAAAAGAGAGAGAGAGAGAGAGAGAGAGAGAGAGAGAGAGAGAGAGAGAGAGAGAGAGAGAGAGAGAGAGAGAAGGTTCACCAGTTCCTTAACTACAATAAACAAAAATGCGCCGAAGAATTTGCGTTTTCTGTACAGCGTAAAATGCTGTATGAAACTCAGCCGCGGCCCATGAAACTTTAAGCTACGTCCAGGTGGTGGCATGTGTTGTTGGCATCTATAGCGGTGCCAGACGCGCAATCACTGCTAACTTTATTCTTAGATAAAATAAAATATATAATTAGTGTAAATATATATTTACTGTAATTCATATGTGACTGGAGAACTGTAACCTTCTTCCGTGTTATTGAACATTGCATTTGAAATGCTTCTTTTATTTGTCTGTAAAATAAATTCTTGAGACAGCATAGCGTTGTCTGTCCGTCTGCAACTTTTCTGTCCGCCATCAAATCTTAAAAACTACTGAGGTCTGAAGAGAAGGTTGCATTTTGTAGCCTCCATAATTTTTAAGAACTAGGGACAGTCAGAAAAACTGCGTGCGGACAGACAAAGATATCTCAATCATTTCGTTAACAGAACTCTATAAGGAGGTTTTTCAAATGGAATGTTTCATAATACGGAAAAAGCTTGCAAAACTTCAGTCGCATATGAATTAGTGTAAATAAATATTTTTTCACTAACATTGATCTTTTGAAGAGGACAGCTATTTTATTATAATGCTAAAACTCATTTTCTATCATTCTCTCTCATCTCATAACTCTTTGTATGCAGTTCAATACGGTTGTCTCTTCACAAGGGCTTTATTTTTCCATTCATCTCAAAACTAATATGATAATATCTCCTAAATTAAGTTTTTAGCGGTTACTCCCGATAAGGATTTCAAATCTCCTACGCAATTCTTGGTGTAGACATTTAATGACACCAGTGCATTCTATGAACACTCCTCTTTTAAGGATTTTCTAGAATATAGAAAGGATTTGACTTCAGGTAATCGCCGTGATGGAAGCCTCGTGGGTTGGCGGTGCCTTTCGAGTCTCGTTCTTTCATAAGGATTTTAAGGTAAAACGTCTTCGTCGGTTGAAACGATTCCTCTTTCATAACACTTCAGCATTCAAGCTCAGGACATCCATCAGCTGATTAAGGGCTTTCTGTGAATAGGGATCACCGAATCAGCATAAGTATTTCTTCCATTCCATATAAACGTATTCTATAATGCTTAAAAAAATTAAATCCGATTTTTTTTGGCATTTCTCATTTGCATTAGGCTTGTCTATATAATAAGTAGAATCATTCATTTTCTATTATCTCTATCTAGTATGTCGTTAAAGATATTTATACACACACACACACACACACACACACACACACACACACACACACATATATATATATATATATAATCTATATATATATATATATATATATATATATATATAGATATATATATATATATATATATATTAATACAATATATATAACATATACATATATATATATATCCCATAAGAGTGCAATATTTATATGTTCTTAGCTTTTTCTTATAAGCCGACGCTCAAAACTGAGAAGGTTTTTCTCTCATGATGTTAATTTTGCCCCAGTTTGTTCGTGCCAGTTTGTTAGCTGCAGAAAAGTAGAGAGTCTTTGAAAAAAAAATCCCGGTGCAACTCTTTAAAACCTTTTTACTCTCAGTTTCCCTTTAATTGTTGAATGGCCTCAGACGTCCCAGCGTTGGCCTTCGGCCTAGGTCCTATATTCCATTCCAGCCTTGAAGCCTGGTGATACATGGCAGTGTACAGCAACAAACTGCAAAGAAAGAATAAAGCGGTAAGAACTTCTCGACCATCATCAAAGGAAACTGTCTTCAGACCTACAATATCAGCAGAGGGAAAGCTGAGTTAGAAACCTTAGGTTGTGTAAAGTAAGATATTTTCTGTTGTGAATTGCAAGATATTGATGAAGATCATAAAACGGATGATGAAACTTCTAAAACATTTACGCCATCCTTTTATTTAAAACGGGACATTATGAACTGTTTGTATCTGCTTTATTGCTATACAAATCATAGTATTCGATATTATTTAAAAAGGAGCAGACAGGCATGGGAATTGACGCCTACCATATTTCAAGCAAGTTTTGAAGTGTGTGCACTCAAAATATTTCCAAATAAGGTAACAGAAAGCAAGAATTCAGTTAGCGGATAAATTGCTGAATATGGAGTCAAAGGAAACAGAAATTGCATAGTGGCTGACTCAGTTTTCAATTTAAATTGTTCGATTCTGCGGAAGTTCTTGAGAGCTTCTCTGAGAAATGGATGGCAGACAATCTAAAGGATGACGTGGGGTGCGTGAAATTGTTGAAAATTACATCTTCCCGGCATCCCTTTAGGATTCCATACTTTTATCAGGGAGCTTTAGAAACGGTCCAGACGTAGTTCTTCCATGCTTTCATATGCTTTTGGCTGACGTCTTCAAATTACAGACAACAAAATGAATTAAACTGGGTTGTTATGAAACATCAAACGTTGTAAGAACGTTGAAGATTGACTACTTGGTGGGACTATTCAGACAACTGCAAGATGAGCAACTTATCGCCGTCATTTCCTAAAATTCAAGCAGATTTACAAGATATTGCTGTGAGCAGGCCAGTGTTGTAACAACAGTTTTACATTTTAGCTATGGTTGCCAACCGTCCTTTATTTCAAAGGACAGCCCTTTAATTTAGGTATTCGGTCCTTGTCCATTTTTGCCTTTAGAAAGGACGCCACTGTCAACAACATTGATGACAACGTGATGAGCAGAATTGTGCACAAACTTGACAATGGTAGTGGTAGTTTATATGGCGCTACTAATTGTGCGCGCTGCATACCCATTCTGTTTAGTGCGCGGCAGCCGCCTTCAGTTTGAGTCACTTTCAGAGTTACTTTCAGATGCCTTTTCAACGTTATGAGGTACAAAGTTTTTTAATCTCGTTGCCATTGTGTCTAATATATGTGAAGGTTAATTCATCTCTTTTTTTCTTTCAAAAAATTGTCAGCTCCTTGCACGCAATGTATTTTGTGAAATTAATGCGCATTAAATCTTAAAAAATGTATGTAAGGATAAGAAAACACTCAAAAATTTAGAAAAGAATGGCTTACTGTAAAAGCTTTTATTGTATGGTTATGTGAAGTACCTGGTGATAATTCAAAAGCGCACTGTAAATATTACAAGTTTGCTATTGCAGCGAAAAAGTGTCAGCTGGTACGTACCTAAGCTAAAGCATGCAGACAAGAAAATATTAAAACACGTTAACCGTCATATGTACCATCGGTGGTACACTGTAAACAAGACTTCAACGCCTCATGTTCCACTGGCGGTGCATTTCTCAAATTTTATGAATTTTTTATTTTCATTTTTAGGAAGTATATAAAATGGTTTGAAATAGCATAAAATGCGTGCCAATGAAAGTTTAATATTTAAATTTTATAAGAGTAAAAAAATAAAAGCACCTTTCATGAAATTTAAAGGAAGAAAAATTATATCATTTTCATGATAATGTGACCATGTAAAAGGTAAGCAAAAATTTAAAATATTTCAAAAATGTTTTAAGTTTCAACTTTTTATGGGCTGAAAATTGTGAGTATTTCAATATGGCACATTTTAGATATATCCTAATAACATTAGAATTCATCTGAATGATTCTTTCAACGCATGAAACGCATGAATGTGGCTTGCCATCACATTGTCCACATACTGTCTTTACTTTCTTTGCTTTACACGATGCAATTTTGCTCCTTTTATTTATAATAAGTATCTCACAATATCATCTGCATCTTTTCCTTACTTCTCTACATTACCCTTCCAACTCGGTCAAAACATGAATGATCTTTTCCCCCAAATCGGTGAAGACACTCTCAAGTCATTCTATCTTCATTTGCCAAAAATGAGAGCACTACAGATTCACAAATTTTAATTGAAATAAATTGGTTTGTGTAAAGTTTGTTGAACAGTAAATAGGCATTGACTACAACTGTTAGAAGAAGTTCGAAAGCCCATTTCTTGTAACGTAACACTTCCTTAATTTCGTACGTAAAAATTTCCTGGGAGGAACAGCAGCATCTTGCCATACAGTATTTACATTTCATTCAAATGATTGTTATTTGATTTATGTTACATTAATCCTCAACTAAGCTATAAACATCATCTGATGATTCTGCATAACCATTAAATTTTCTGGCGTATAATTTGTCCTTAAGAGAAGAACATATAATATGTATATATATATATATATATATATATATATATATAATATATATATATATATATATATATATATATATATATATATATAATATGTATATATATATATATATATATATATATATAGATATATATATATATATATATATATATATATATATATATTATATATATTATATATCATATGCTCTTGCTTTTGTAACACATATTTCCTCTCTATAACCATGAAATGTTGGGAGAGTGTTTGTATGTGTTTGTATAGTATGTTCTGAAAATATATTCTTATAATGTATGTTCAGACTTTGCATGATATAATTTAAAAGTTAAGAATATAACTAAGATATGGACAAAGAAATTTTTGCATTGTACATTAGCGTGAGGCATGCTCGGCACCAAGTTTCAGTTTTGTTTTCATAACTTGTCATCACTCGAGATAAGGACAGCTCGAAGTCTCCGTTTTGTTTTCATAACATGTCAATCTTACTTGTTCGAGTCTTTTTCAGACATGTACACCTTTGTTGAGAAGCCACATTTCGCAATATTCCTATAGTATTGCATTATCTTTTCGCAAGATCACTCTAGAACCTTCTGTTTGGGAAGTGACATCATTTAGTTTTGCTTTCTTTGTAAATTATTATTCCTTTCATATTAAAATACTTTTATTGTCTTAAATCATGTAATAATATTTTTTTTATTTTTTATTGCAATTCCTATTTCTCTTCAGATATTGTTTTGAAAGATAATTTTTATGAAAGTAACTGTCTCCTGGCCTCAAAACGTTTTGCGGGACGAAATCCGCTGTTAAGCTCCCGTACGAAAGGAAATTTCATTCCGACTTAAGACCTCATTGCATTTGGGTCTCTCTCTCTCTCTCTCTCTCTCTCTCTCTCTCTCTCTCTCTCTCTCTCTCTCTCTCTCTCTCGCCATTTTTTATTTCATATTTACGTAAACATTTTGTACTTAAATGTTGGTCACTCGCTAATTTTGGATTTCGGATTTCTTAGAGTTATTTAGTATTACTTAGGGCTTATTGTGGAATCTGAACAAACATTAAACAAGTGTGTAATGGCGCGTTTTCTTTTTTGAAATATTGTGAATTGTGTGGTGAAAGTTTGGCGCTAGCTGCAGCAGAGAGAAAATTGGTACCAAGGTAATTTGCTGTTACAAGGTTTATTAGTTGCAACTAATAGTTACAGTGGTTTGGTGAAAATTTCATTGTTACACATTGCAAATTTTGATGTCTTGTGTTTGTTTCATTTGAAGTGATTTTTTGTGTATTTATAAATTTTTCTTATTGAAGTGGTTTTTTGTGCATTTGTCCATTTTTTCCTATTGAAGTGTGATTTTTTTATAGATTTTCTGTGTGATTACTGTTTTTTGCAATTTTAGTATTTTCCAAATGTTTATGTGTTTTTGTTTGCATTCACAACTTAATTAACTTAATTTTTTTTTCAATAATTAATCGTTGCACATTTAATTGAATTTAACACTTGTGAATTCATTAGCACTTATTTAGAATTCTATTCAAGTTTTATTGTCGTTTAGCACTGGTGAATTAATTTCCAAATTTTGATAATTGCCTAACACTTAAATTTCGATTAATTAATCAATGTTCTTGAATTTTGTGATAAATTAATTTTGATTAAATTTTACTTAACTAATCCAATAATTAATTAAACTTTGTGTTGTTTTCAAGTAACAGTAAATTTCCCTGAGATTATGAATTTCACTTATAAATTTTGAATTTGATAATAAATTTCTGTATTTAAAATTTTTGTATATAAGTGTTTTTTTCACCTTTATATTTTGTTTGGGTAGAAACAGTGTTAATTGAGCTGTTTTCCTTCAATTTAGTTGAAGTGAGTTAGAACCAGGGAAGTACTTATACTTTTAAAGTTGTTGATAGAGTGATGCTCTTTAAATAATTTAATTACATATAAGATTACCTCGGACCTGTTTTAGTGAACTTCGACTGATTTTCTGCAATACTTGTAAGTTGCTTAAGGGATCACTGTTGCCTTTAGAGTATTCAGTTGTATTTTACCTGTGATGAAGGCTCAGATGTCTGGCTGTTGTGAGGTACTCATTTAATTATTGGAAAGTGTAGTAACCAGATACTTGGCACTTCATCACAAGTAATACAAGGAAAACAGATTACATTATCACTCTAGTCTATACTGGTGGTGTTAGGGATATATTTTGTTAGGACAGTGACCATATAGTTTTTGCTTTGCATTTATTGTATTGAATTGTTAGTTGATAACTTAGTGAATATGGCTCAGTTCAAGGTTCAGAAATTTTTAGCAGCCCCTTCCATCCAAGTGTTTCTGAAACCACTCTGACTAAGGCACAGTGGAGCGCTTTAGCAGTTGCAGAGTCAGAGCTTAGACTCACTGAAGCAGAAGAGAATTTGATTAAGCTGAAAATGCAAGCTGAAAGTGAAAGAGAAGACGGGGGATAAGAGAAAGAAGAGAAAGATAAGAAAAAAAGCAGCAGAAGAGGAAAGAGAAATCACAAGACATGAAAGGGAGATGGAATTGATAAGAGCTAGATCTAATTTACCTGTAACACCGTCTAACCCCAACCAAGGTAATCAACACCGTGTGTTTGACGTAGTGAGAGTACAGAAGTTAATTCCAGATGAGTTTTTTTATCACTTTGAGAAAGGGGCTTCAGGTATGGGATGGCCAGAAGATAAATGGCCAGTTTTGCTACAAAGCGTCTTAATTGGTTAAGGGAGAAGTGCTTATCTACCCTTAACAGCTGATCATTGTAAAGACCACAAGGTACTTAAACACAGTGTGTTACAAGTTTGCCAGATGACCCCAGAATACTACAATGAAAGATTCAGAAATTTTAGAAAAGATGAGAAGGGAACCTTCTTAGATTATGCTGATAAAGTGAGAAGGTGTTTTAAACGTTGGTTAGAAGCTGCTAAAGTTACAACTTTTGATGAGTTATAAGAATTACTTGCCCTTGAACAATATCTTAGGGGGATTTCCTGAACATATAAGAACCTATTTGAGAGAGAGAGAGAGAGAGAGAGAGAGAGAGAGAGAGAGAGAGAGAGAGAGAGAGAGAGAGAGAGAGAGAGAGAGAGAGAGAGAGAGAGAGAGATTAAGAAACTTGACAAGGCTGCTACACTGAGTGAAGATTACAATATAATTAGTAGCAAAGGAAATTACAATGTCAAGTACCAGAATCAATAACGCCCCGGTTTAAGTTCATCCAGATATCAGGAACAAATTTAATGGGAAACCTACAAGTGATCTACCAAGAGTACACAAGGTAATACACCTCAGCAAGCTAATGTGAAATCTTCATGCAATTTTTCAAGACAGTTACAGAAACCTAATGTTGTCTACTTCAAGTGTGAAAGGGCAGGACACTTCAGTCAAGAGTGCAACCGGAATCAACAGCTGTCAAAGCTAGTTGGTCAAGTAGTGAAAGGTGACGAAGTGAAACAAAGTACGAAGAGGAGTGTGGGAAAGCATCAGACTCCAGAGAAGACTGAAACTAAAAAAGCAAGCAGTGAAGATGTAACCTCAAGCAGTGAGTCGCTTAGCAGTGTGGAGGCTTTTAAGCCAGAGCCGTATATAGAGAGTGTTTGGCCATGGTCAGAACCACTTATTCAAGGTAAATGACCAATGGGTGCTATCTTGCCTCTGTCCGACTGCTCTGATACAACTCTGCCCTGACACAGTCAGAGCCATCACACCACAGGCACGTCGCACACGGAAAAGCGTTTTGTTAATTTTCGGTAAATTACAAAGTTTTCTCCTGTGGTTTGCAGTGTAGCAGTAGGCTGTTCCGTACAGTATGGACCAGGTAAAAGGATGCACAGATTCCTTAGAAACCCAGAGAGACGACGGTAATGGGAGATTAAAGTGAAATGAGAAAATTGGAAAGCACATGACACATCTTATTTATGTTTGGTAAGTTTAAGATATTTCCTCTTTACTTTTCATATGTGCAACATTTGCATTTTTACTGGTAGTAATATAGAACATGACGAAATAACACATTTTCATTGCTGATATTCAGGCCTGTAGTTAACAATTTGTTTTATCTTTACGATCATTTTGAGGATGATAAGTATGAATCGGGAAGAGCTGATGGCCTTAAACACCTCAAGTTATCTGCTGTTCCAACAAAGTTTGTGTTCACAAAATCAAATTCTACACTTCGCAAACAACCAAGGAAAAGACAGCTTACTATCACAGAGAGCAACAAACATCATGCAAAACGTATACGGGTTGAACACTCTTAGGCAAAATCTTCAGAGTTTGATGATCAACATGAACCTTTTGCTGCTTTTGATGAGTAAGACTATGTTTTACATGTCTAGTGAAAGGCAATATCATTCATTTGAGTAATGACATTGTTAAACAGTTTGATTTGTCATCAAAGGAGGAGACAGCTGAACATGTTAAAAGTTTAACATCTTTTCAGGAAGGTAGAGATCTGAAGCTTGCACCTAAACTCTCTGAAACTCATGTAAATCCATCACATTTTGAGAAAATGAAAGTATCAGGTACTTTAAATTTCTTTAGCATTTCAGTAAAAGCAGGACTTCATTACTTGGTTGAATGTGAAGGATACAGTAAAGACTTACTTACAACAGCTTGGTTCATTGGTTAGATAAATAAGTGGTTCGATTTATTGTCAAGTAGGCATCCAATCATGGAACTAAGTAATGTCAATGAATCCTGTTATAAGAAAACTATACTGCATCTTGAGTAAGTTGGAAGAGTGTTTCATGAAATACGTATTGGAGTTAATGCACAGTGGAAGCCAGTTCAAACTGGAGTGATATTTTCTACCACTTCCACTCTTTAGCTCATAAGACTGAAAAATCCAGTGCCAACTGCCTTAGAATTCCGGCACTCTCTGAAATTCATGTCAGTTGCACAATTTCTGAAATGCTCAAGTTCAAGTAATTATAACGTAGATGACCATGAGTTTCTAGCCGACTTTCTTAATAAGCCCAACGTTGAAACAAATGGTGTTGCTGAAAATGAAACTGAGGAACATGATTTTGACCAATTCTCAAGTGACACTGATGAATCAAGCAGAACTGGGCAACCTCCATTATAATGCTGGTTACTGCATAAAAAAAAAGTTAAAAAGACAAATAATCATTGCACGTTTTGTCTTCAAACAATAGAGAGCAACCAGTCAACACAGACAGATCCTTCTCCAAGGCTGACACAATTCCAATATAGAAATAACTACCTAGTTTATAGCACAAATGCCTGCTTCAGTTTATTTCAGAATGCAGAAAATATTTTTAGGGCAAATGAAAAGAGTTTTGGATACAAGAGCAATTTATTAGGGCGACTAGTGCATTTGGCAAACACTCAGACAAAAAATACAACCTTTCCTTCTTGCCATGACATTAAGGGTAGACTCCTGAAGTTTTTCTTCACTTAAGGATTTCATATTCATGCTAAAAAACAAGCGAATATTCGTAAGGCTCGGTCGTTAAAACCAAAAGGAAGTGAATTAGGGAGTAAGAGTATGATGAGAAAAGCTGTAATGAATATCGATAAACAGTGAATTTTGAAACAATGTATAATATTTCATAATACTTATGTATTTTAAGATTAAAACTGTAATAAAGTTATAAACTATCATGAGTGTTTTAATAAACATCTTATTGTTTGATAGAAACCTTAATTTACCAATCAACAGCATATGATAAGAGAGAGTAAGGGAGAGAAGAGCTGAGACATTGCTCAGGTAAGTAAGTGCGGCTGAACAGAACAGGATGGCACCCTGTCAAAAGGTTGACCAAACTCTTTTTATATACGGCTCTGTTTTAAGCAATATATCTATGATGGTATGCTGTCAACTCAAGGAGGAAGTATGCAGGTACTAGTCAAGATATTACGTGATACAGGGAGTAACCATAGTGTGGTAATACGTGGTTCTCACCCTGAGTTGGAGAAGAGTCTCACAGGAGATTCAGTTATTTTGAAGGGTATAGGAGGAGAGGATGTAACTTCTATATGCTGCTTACACCTGTCGTGTGAAATGGTGACAGGGAATGTTGATTTTGCTGTAAAGGACTCACTGGCTGTAGAAGGTGTACATGTTCTGTTGGGGAATGAAGTTGGTGGTGTGCCATTTATTCCTTGTCCTGTAGTGACAGACAAACCATTGAGGATTAGTCCTATGGTAGAGTTGGAGAAGAATAACTACAAGAAGTATGAAGAGGACTATGACTGCAAGTAAAGAATCTGAGGATTTACACACCCAAGAAGGATCAAGTGAAGGATCTGTGTGCTTCGGGAAGTGATGTTTCCCCTAGTGCTGACCAAGAAGAGATTTTCCAAGATGATGAATAAGAAGACAACGACAAAGAAGAACCTGTTGTTCCTGAAGATACTCTATGTAGTCAGTGTTCCTGAAGACAGTAGGGAAACTACAGTAACTTAGTTAGCAGATATTGAGAATTCAACCCTTGAAGTTGGTCAAGTGGCAAGAGAAGAAGGATGCATAGTCACCTGATTTGTTCTTCAGAGTTGTTGATCAAGAAGAGATGCAACAAACTACTACTTGTTATTATCTGAAGGTAGGTTTGCTGATGAGGAAGTATAGACCTACAGATATACCAGGATATGCTGTATGGGGCGAATATTATCAAATTTTTATTCCATATCCATTGAGGAAGCAAGTGGTAGCAGTAGCTCATGAGTCTGGACATATGGGAATCAGGAAGACTGTGGAGAAGATCAAGAAATTTTTATTCTGACCTGGACTTCACAAAGATGTTAGCAGGTTTTGTCGTGAATGTCATACCTGACAGATAGCTGGAAAACTGAATGAAACCATACATAAAGCCCCAATACAACCTATAGAGGTTGGAGGAGAACCTTTAGCACGGTGATTATAGATATGGTTGGACCGCTGCTGGAGTCAAAGAAGGGAAATTAATATTTGTTAACATTAATGTATCCTGTGACAAGACATCCAGAGGCAGTCTCTGTTAGAAACATATCGGCCAAGATAGTTGCTGAAAATCTTGTGGAGTTTTTCTCAAAGTTTGGTATACCAGAAATAGTACAAAGTGATGGAAGAACAATCTTTACTTCCAAGTTATTCCAGGCTATGATGAATTTGTTAGGAGTGAAACAAGTTATCCACTGCTTATCATCCAGAAACTCAAGGTGCCTTGGAAAAGTATGCTGACAAAGTATCATACTGAGTCAGGCAAAGAATGGGATGTTGGTTTACCATTAATGTTCTTTGAACTTAGGAATGCCTATCAAGAAAGTATGGGATGTTCACCTAATGAAAAGATATTTGGTAGAGAAGTGAGAGACCGTTGAAGATTCTCACAGAAAATTTGGAAGAAAATCAAGAGTGAAATCCAAGAAGAATATGTGAAGAACTTAAGGAAAAGATTGAAAGATATTAGAAAATTCTCTTTAGAAAATTTGAAAGTGAGTCAAGAGAAAATGAAAAGGAGATATGATGATAAGACAAAGCTAAGGAGTTTTAGTGTTGGTCAACAAGTGTTAGTGTTCTTACCTGTCAATAGATAGAACTAATGTGATTGAAACCCCAGAAAGAAGACAAAAGAAGATGCAGGTGAACCACTTGAAACCTTATTTCTCAGAAACTAAAACTGAAACTGTCAATAACACAAACAAATTCATCTACAGAAGATGATGATGGCTATGGATTGGGAGCTGAAAGCAAGATGAATAATTCTTCATGAAGACCTAAGTGAAGTGAATAGAAGTTTTGCAGAAATTTTTGCAGATGTACCTAAGTGTACTGATCTGACCAAGCATGAGACCAAGGTTCAAAAAGATGGAAAACCATTCAAGCAAAGAGCCTATCACTTATCACTGTATCATCAAGATGTTTTGAAGAAAAAGTTGAGTATTTGCTGCTACATGGATTAGCAGAACCCATTTCAAGTCACTTCAGTTCTCCATGTATGTTAGTGAAGAAACCTGCTGGTTCATTTAGGATGTGTACTGATTATAGGAAACTGAATTCCATCAGTGTGGCTGACAAATATCCGTTGCCTCTTTTAGATCAGTTACTTGATAATATTGGGCAAGCTAAGTTTGTTTCCAAAATAGACTTGTTGAAAGGATATTATCAAATTCCCTCAGATGAGAATGCAAAGTTGCTGTCACCTTTTATTACTCCTTTTAGACTGTATCAGTATACTGTTCTGCCGTTTGGTCTGGTGAATGCACCTGCAACATTCCAACGAGCGATGAATCAACTGCTAGGATCTATAGAAGGAGTAGGTGTATACCTGGATGACATGGGGAGAACATCTGAAGATTCTGAGGAAAGTTTTCAAGAAGCAGGACTAACAGTCAACCTAGAGAATAGTGAGTTTGGAAAGGCACCTGTTCATTATCATGGGTTTGAAGTTGGGAAAGGCCTTCTCTTCTCCAGTAAATGCTTTGTAGAAGGTATACAGAAGGCTACCCCACCTACTACCAGGAAACCGCTACAGGGATTTTTGGGCATGGCTGGATTCTATCGTCGTTTCTGCCCAAATTTCACAGCTGTAGTAGCTCCCTTGACAGACTTAACTAGTCCCAAAGCTAAGTTTGTTTCGACTCCAGAGTGTCAAGAATCCTTTGAGAAGGTCAAAGCCATTTTAACTTCAAGACCAGTACTTCAAGCTCCAGACTTCAACAAGAAATTTGTGATACAAGTTGATGCTTCTGACTGTGGCATTGGAGCTGTTCTACTTCAAGAAGATGAAAATAATATCCACCATCCTGTGTGTATCAAGTCTTCAAAACCGAAAAAAACATCAAAAAGTATACTCTACCATCGAGAAGGAAACTTTAGCCATATCAGCATTGAAAAAGTTTGAAGTGTATGTGAGCAGACCTAGGAATGAGGAAATTTTAGTGTTGTCTGATCACAATCCACTATCACTTATCCAGCTAATAAATAATCATAATCAAAGACTGACTAGGTGGTGTTTGTGCTTGTAACAGTATAATTTAAGAGTGCAGCACATTAGTGGCTTAAACAATGTAGTTGCTGATTATTTATCCCATTGCGAATCGTTGTATTCAACACCGTGATAATCAATCTTCTAGCCCTTAAACGCGCATTGGATGTATTCAACGTCGATGAAAATTGTCTGTTGGGTGCCGAATTGACGTATAAAACGTCACCGCAAGAATGTTTTTTTTTTAAATTCGCGGAAAAATAGTTATAGGCCTACTTGGCAAAAACTTTTGAATCACGCACCTTGAGGGATGTTGGGAGTTTACGAATGAAGCTGTTGTTTTGTTTACAATCGTTACCCAGGCGCGCAAGTGCGAATTTCTTTCTTCTCGCTCTAAAAAGCATCAGCAACACATCTCAGAAATTATTTTGTCACTTTGACATAATGTTTGCACCATTTTATATTAGCCAGTACATAAAGTTTTATATATGAAAATGTGCGCAATTTCATGTAGAATAAAAAAAAAAAACCCATGGTTGTAAGTTTTATCAGTTTTGAAATATTTTCACATAAATAACGATAAGTGCCAAAATTTCAACCTTTGGTCAACTTTGACTCGACCAAAATGGTCAAAAAACCACAATTGTAAGCTAAAACTCTTACATTCTGGTAATAATCAATCATTTACCTTTATTCTGTAACAAATTGGGAGTCTCTAGCACAATCTTTTGATTTAAGGTGAATTTTTGAAAAAAAAACATTTTCCTTACGTCCACGCGGTAGCTCTTCCGAAAAAATAAGAAATTTTTTCGTCTGATTGTCGTAATGTTTGCACCGTTTTATATTAGCCGTTATATAAAATGTTACATATGAAAATGTGTGGAATTTCATGTAGAATACATCAATAAACAAACCATGGTTGTAGCTTTTATCAGTTTTGAAAAATGTTCATATAAATAACGATAAGTGACAAAATATCAACCTTTGGTCACATTTGACTCGACCAAAATGGTTGAAAAACGCAATTGTAAATTAAAACTCTTGCATTCTAGTGATATTCAATCTTTTATCTTCATTTTGTAACAGATTGAAAGTCTCTAGCACAATATTTCGATTTATGGTGAATTTTTGAAAAAAACTTTTTTCTTATGTCTGCGCGTTAACTCTTCTGAAAAAATCTGAAATTTTTTCATCTGATTGTCATAATGTTTGCACCATTTTATATTAACCGTTACATAAAGTTTTATATATGAAAATGTGCGGAATTTCATGTAGAATACAACAAAATGTAATCTATGGTTGTAGCTTATATGTGTTTTGAAATATTTTTGTATAAATAACGTTAAGTGCCAAAATTTCAACCATTGGTCAACTTTGACTCGACGGAAATGGTCGAAAAACGCAAATGTAAGTTAAAAGTATTAAATTCTAGTAATATTCAATTGTTCAACTTTATTGTGCAACAAATTGGAAGTCTCTAGTACAACATTTCGATTTATGATGAATTTATGAAAAAAAAACTTTTCCTTACGTCCGCGCGATAACTCCACTGAAAAAATCAGACATTTTTTTGTCTGATTGTCGTAATGTTTGCATCGTTTTATATTAGCCTTTACATAAATTTTTATAAATGAAAATGTGCATAATTTCATGCAAAATACAAATAAAAACAATCCATGGTTGTAGCTTTCATCAGTTTTGAAATATTTTCATATAAATAATGATAAATAGAAAAATTTCGACCTTCCGTCAACTTTAACTCGACCGAAATGGTCGAAAACTGCAATTGTAAACTACAAAACTTACAGTCTAATAATATTCAATCAATTACCTTCATTTTTTTCAAAAAACAGGAAGTCTCTAGCACAATATTTCGATTTATGGTGAATTTTAAAAACAGCTTTTTTTATGTCCGCCCGTTACAAATTAATGCATCATATTGTAATAATATTTTCTCTGTGTTGCTTTGATCGTTTTACAATTTGTTATATACCAAAATGATTGCAATTTAGTGTACAATATAACGAAAAATAAATTAACTCATTAGCTTTAACCGTTTTGCTCACAGTGCGATTTGTATACAATTGTATATGCAATTTTTTTTCACGCTGTCATATATTCCAATATTTATTTATGATAAGGATATTTTTTTTTCATTTCTGAAGGTTGCATACTAAACTCAGGCAATGACAAAAAAGAAGCCAAAAATTAACTCTTAATCTTGAAAATTAAGCGTGTTGGGATTTTTTGAAAAAAAAAACTATTTTCCGCTTCGGCGCTCACTAGCGAATGCCGCTGGCATACGGGAGACACTTTCGGAAATACCGGCAAGGCGTTTAAGGGCTAGGGGGAGTTATATTATATGCTGTTGCCTTTGTAACGCACATTTCCTCTCTAAAACCATGAAATATTAGAAAAGTTTTTGCAATATTTTCAGATTCCTTTTTTAGTTTAGAGTTATAGAATGTTCTAAAAATATATTCTGATAATGTGTGTTCAGATTTTGCATAATATAATATAATAGTTAAGAATATAACTAAGATGTGGACAAAGAGAAAGAATTTTTTACATTGTACATTAGTGTGAGGCATGCTTGGCCCTAAGTTTCTATTTTGTTTTCATAACGTCAAGGCTTAACGTACATTCCCTATTTACAAAAATACCAGTACAGGACGTTCTTCAGTTTTTGAGGGAAAAATTATCCGCCTGTTCAGATCATTTCCCATTGGCGCTTGACAAAATAATAAAGTTAGTTGAATTATGTGCATCTGATAACGTATTTTCATTCGGGGAATTATTCTACAAGCCAAAATTCGGGTGTAGTATGGGTAGTCCTTTAAGTCCTGTTTTAGCCAATCTGTACATGGAATACTTTGAAACTACAGTAATAAATACAATAAAACCCAAAAACATGCTGAGGATGAGATATGTAGATGATATTCTAACATTTTGGGATAATAGGTGGGGCAATTTTAATGAATTCCTCTCAAAATTAAACGCATTAGTGCCCAGCATCAAATTTAAAGTTGAATGGAAAACAGACAACAAAATTCCTTTTTTTGATGTTTTAATAATCAGAGACACGACAGAATACAAATTTACCATATACAGAAAACCAACGTTCTCACTTTCATACATTTACTACTTTAGCTATCATGACATTGCTATCAAGATAGGTGTAGCCAGCAACCTATTCTTAAGAGCCTTACAAATTTGTTCCCCAGATTTCCTGGAGAAAAAAAATTTGAACTAATTCATAAGCAACTTTTGTCTTTAAAGTATCTTGACCATATAATTGAGAAAGCAATTCACAAAGCAAACATAATTTTCTACCGACCCCTTTAAGAAAAGATCAGAGATACACCCAACAATAAAATCAAAATTCCACACCTGGACACGATTAAGAAGGTGACTCAGACCCTTGGAAAATCTAATCCTTTTGCATTTGCTTACCCAAACATCTTAGCCAAATCCCTGATTAACATCCAACAAAAGACATCCCCCAAGGACACTGGGGTTTATCAAATCCCATGCCAGGACTGTGGCCAATCTTACATCGGATTTACAGGTAAATCACTTCCCCAGAGATTAATACAATACAAATGGTTAGTTATGTATGGACAACAGAACTCAGCTATTTTCAACCATATAAATGAGCATAACCATAGAATAAACTGGAAGTTGTCACATATAATTTATAGCAGCAACTGCCGGTACAAGATTCAAATGATGAAATCAGCCTTGATAAAAGAGAGGCAGGTAATGAACATCTCAAAAGGAGCATGGGTTTCAGATACGATTGACAAAATTTTCATTCAACCAACGCTTAAGAAGATTGAAGGAAGATTATCAGCGGGGTGACCTAAATTGGCTTACCTGTGGATGGACCTCTTGGTATAAATACCACCTTTTCTGTAAACTTTTCTCATTCATCTACCTGAAGAGGGAGACAGCTCTGAAATATAGTACTTTTCTTCTTATATTTTGGTGTTTTTATGGGTTCCTTTTATCAGATATATATATATATATATATATATATATATATATATATATATATATATATATATATATATATATATATATATATATATATATATATATATATATATATATATATATGTATATATATATATATATATATATATATATATATATATATATATATATATATATATATATATATAGTATATATATAATATATATGTATAAGTATATATATATATATATATATATATATATATATATATATATATATATATATATATATATATATATATATAACGTGTGAAAAATCTTGTAAAACAAAGTTAACAATTAGTGGGTTGTTATAGTGTGCAACACCGGTGTACAGAGAATAAAACATGAACCACGTGTGATAAGCATCGCCAATTTATCTTTGGGCCACCGGTTGCTGTAACGACCTTATTTACGGCCATAATTTCAAGGGTTCTTATCTTAACTCAGAATTTGCAGTCAGTAAAAATGTAACACAGCAACTTAGGAAGAAAAGAATAAATACCTCAACAGAAGTTATATTTATTTATACAAAAGAAAAGGTAATGGTTGGTAAAGATCATATTAATATATATATATATATCAAGGGAAACACAACCTTAAGATCTTTAAAAGATCACCTATAGCTAAACTAGACCTTAAACCAAGAAATAGGAATTTTCTGAAATATGACCTCCGGTAGGTACCTTCCAAATTACTGGCCAGATAGAGCTAACCTAAGAAACTAAGTTAGGAAGAAGGAAGCAAGAGAAATTAAATGGGGAAACTTAATATTATTCCTACCTAACACATACAAACTAAATTACACTCAAAACTTAACTTAGTAAATATAATATATGTTAAGAACATTTATAATAATATATGTTAAGAACATTTATAATAATTACAAATTTAAAATAAGGAATAATCACGAGAGGCTTGCCAGAACAAAAGTGTCTTGTGGCCAAACCAAATCCAAGGCAATTGTTACAAATGTGCTAACTAAAAAGGCATTAGGAGTGGTTATGGATGACTTGAAACAACATGATCCTCCTCTATTTTTTGTTTTTCAAACTGATGCTTCAAAAAAAAAAAACAGGAAAATTTTCCCAGTATGTGCTCAAAATTTTAATGTGCAACATTGCACAGGAAATTATATTATTGATTTTTACGAGAATGCAGATGAAAGTGCAGATGGAATGTTTAGTTGCTTGAAAAAACACTATGGATAATTTGCAACTTGATTGGACAAATGCTTCTTGTTTTAGTCCAGATAATGCAAATTGCAATGTTGGAGGACACCATTCCTTATATACAAACTTTCGCAAATTGAATGATGATGTATTGTTAAGGCTAACGGCAGTGCGCACATTTTACACAATTCAGTAAGATTTGCTTTGGGAAACTTGAATGTGGACATCGAAAATATTGTCCTGAAAATTTACGGCCTTTTCTCAATGCCAGCAAAAAGACGCGAAACTCTTAGTTTCATTTGTTTGTCGATACAGAATTTAATGAAATTCCTCAACATGTACCCACTAGGTGGCTATCCCTGCAGCCATGGTTTGAAAGACTTTTACTCTCTTGGAAAGCTTTAAGTTCTTATTTCTTGAGCAGATCAACTGATTGCTCTCAACAATTACTTAAATTTCTTAAAATAGATAATGATTCTACAGAAATTTCTCAGCTTATTGAAATTTTTTTGCATTTTCGCCGCATGTTTTGGAGATACTTAAATCAGACGTTCAATAACAGAAGAACGGAACTTCAGCAGCAGATGTTTTCATTATTTTGGCCGGATTCAGAAATAAGTTAAAATTCCGATATAACGAAAATTTCTTTGGGTGTCAAGCACCAACTTCTTAGAAATGTAGATACTACTAAGCTCAAGAGACAACTGGAGACTTTAGATTATTTCTTATGTCATCAATAACATATTTGGAAAAAAGAACTGACTTTGATGAAAATTCAGCATTTGGAAAGTTATCAAATCTAAGTTTTTAAAGAAATTCCTTCCCAAAATATCAGAAATTTGTAGAAGTTGTAGAAGATTTGAAGTTGAAAGACAGACTTAATTTAGACATGGATACTTTAATTTGAAAGATACTTGTCGGGAATTTTCGGAAAAAATAAAAAATGATCCACAATTGCTGAAGTCCGCCAAGAGACATAACAAATATAACTTTAAGAACTAGATGCTTGTGTCCAGGTATGGTCAAAGTGTATTCAGACTTGTGTATTCATTTAAACCTTGATTTAATAAATATGGCTACATTTCTAATTATTGTACTTTATTGAAATTTGTCAGTTGGCAACCCTAATTTTAACTGTCATCATATGTCCGTTATGAACAATGATAACCTATCCTGCATGAAATCCCTTTCCAGTTCTGTACTGCTGAGCAGGGGACCTAGAGGAAAGAAATGACTTATTCAGTGTAACACAAGTTATGCAAATATTTGGAGAAATGAAAGATAAAGCCATTTTGAGCAGAAATTGTTCAAAAAGAAATGCATTTCAAGGTTCGTTTGCTGGGGAACTTTAAAAATAAGCATTGGTATTAGTGCTGTTTTCAAGCGATGGACGTTGGTAATGTAGGAGTAGCCTGTCAGTGGGGGGTGGAGGGGGTGGGTGGAGGAATTGTGCAGTGAACGCGGAAAGTGGAGTGACAGTCTTTTAATTATTCTTTTATTCAAGTAATTTAATTTTAATTATTAGCTTACAGCGGTATCGTATGGCTCTAAGTATGAAGTAAGTAGTGTAAATGTTGCCCAGGAAACATTCATTTGTCATGGTTGTAACCTAGTGCGCTTTGCTCTGCCGCCTCATCACAGAATTATTGAACCTGGACTCATGACTAGACCTACACCTATAACTGGTTCTGATGAATACTTTTGATGGAGATGGAGAGATTTTTAATAATACATCTTAAATCTTTGATGGGTGTCTAATGAGCAACCCTACCTTTTCTGGAGGGGGGATTCAGTTACAATTGCTTTTCTTTTTCTTTGCTTTTTAGTAATGGTGACCAATGAATGCTATTGATAGGGAGGGAGAGGGTTTCAATAATGCTTAAATTTTCTAAAGATCTAAAAATATGGGAGGTATTTTATTTACATCGGCCTACCCACTCTAATGCTTCTCGCTCCCTCCTAACATTTCTAAATGCTCCGACATCCCTTACACCATCTTACTCGCTCTACAGCAGCGCAAATAACAACGGTTATCTTAAAATCCACTTCACCAACAAATGAACCCTTAAAATGCATATCTTTAAAGAACATTTTCTGCTCAAAGTTACCACCCTCTATATCAATTGATATACATATATATATATACATATATAGTGTCATGAGGAAGAAAAAGTAATCTTTAGAATTATGTAATGTGGCGCTGTAGAAAAAATAGGCAAGTGAACTCACCTTTGAACGGTAATCAATGGGAAATGGAAGGTCGCCTTTCAAACACGTCAGATCACATTAAAGGTAATTTCATTTACAAAAATTTACAGTGCAAAGCCAAAATGGAACGGCTGGTATAACCCCTGTAAAGTTCAAATAGATATGATAAATTACATTTAAAGTTCACACTGGAAAATCATTAAATGGGCTACCACATTTAAATGTGAGGTTTCTAGCTTGCTGAAACTGGCTGGCTTGATAATTTTGATGGGTGCTAATGCGGCCGTATTTTGGTATGGAAAATCTATTAGGTAAGTACTTGGGCGAGGGAAACATTGCACGGAACCCTGGGCAGCAGGAAATCTGGAAGAGAATTCCAGGTTACACTCAAACATGCAAAGATTTCTCTCATATGGATGATTTAATTCACAATGGGGGCACCTTATCCTTAAATCAAATCACACTGCGACTAATGGTGGGAGGATTCTAATTCTAATTTGAATATCTTCCTATATCTGTGAAAAAGTCATGAAGGGGAAAACATGCATGCTAGGTGTACACAAAAGTAGTTCATGAGGAGAAATGGGAAATTTTAATACTGGAAAAAAACAGTGAGAGTTTGTTTGAGAGAAACAGGGGCTGGTTGAATTTGCAACTTCTGGACATACCATAGTTTGGGTGTGCATGTTACTGAGTTTGATGCTCGAAGCAGACTTCCAACCGGCGTAAATGGAAACAAAGGGTCTGCAGAGCAGAGATGAACACATCTCTTTGCTGTATTGAGTTAGGTGTGAGAGAGATGAAGGGTGATGCTTGGTCAAGCTGGGGCATCTTTTGTCCAAGCACAAGGGGCAGCATACATCTAGAAGAGGCAAAAACTACCAGCAAAAGGATCATGGTAGAATAGGTCTTAAAGCTAGGCCTAGTAAGGTCCACTATAGCAGCCCATTTTCCCCTACCACCCCCCCCCCCCCCCCCCCCCAACCAATCATACAATGGTGAGACGAAAAAAGGACTACCCAATGCCTAGGTTTGGAAATTGTTGGATGCTGGTAGAGCGAGGTGAGGATTAATATGTAAATGCTCCCCCCTTTAAGAAGCCATTCACTCCCATTTGGGCGTGAGGGCCTAGACTAGATAAGTTACTCGCCTCGACCAGACAGTTCCCTTCTTTGAATGAGGGTTTGTGGTGTTGCTATGCAGCTAACTAAGATGACCTACCTAACTTATAGGAGGAAATTCTAAGTTTGCTAACTTATTTGCTACGGTAGTCTAGTCTAAAATGAGGCATCTACTAGTTTCTACTAGTTGTGTGTGATGACAGGCTAACTTTATTCCTGGGTAAGGTTACATGAAAGTTCTTAATTGATACTACCGTATGCTTGATACTAAATTAAATGGCCCTAACCTAATATATGCAATTCATTCAAGATTACACAATCATTTTACTACTGGGTATGCAATATTCAAGAGTGAGTAACCTGAAGGATTAACATGCTTCAAGTATGAGTTAATGATGCGTGATGGTGGTGAGTGATTAGGAGAATACCATGATGAAAACTGGATGAGGTGATTATTAGAATTTTTCAGAGGGTTAGTACTACAAGTTCCTAGAGGTTAGCCTGATCTCTGGTGACAGAGATCAGGCTGGCTACCTTCTCTGGGTAGGTGTCAGGATCACTCTACAATGGATTGTGGTGCTGTACCTAGGGCACAGGTGCCAAAGGAGAGGATGTGGCTATTAGGTTAGCTTGTGGATTTATTTCATCTCTTCTTCTTCTGGTTCCTGCAGGATTTGGCTGCACCAGTCCTAAGAGGTGAGGATGGCACAGACTCTGGGGAAAGGCCAGAAATGTCGTCGGGAGCAGAATCAGTTATAGCCCTAGGGGCTGCAGGCGAACACCTTACTTCAGCTGCTGCGGCAACTGTCATAAGGGTAGAACCTACTGCAGGGGAGGCTCCTACTTTGGCTGCTATGACAATCGTCGTAAGGGTAAAACTCGTGTCTGACCCCTGACCGGGGATAAAGGAGAAGAAGCGTGGGCTGGAGGCTTATAATGGGCTATGATGAACTCCATGTGGGTTGGTAGATCTCCTGTAAGGACCCGAGACTTGGTTCGACTCCGGCACTGGCACTAGCTCTGGACCAAGCGCAGAGATTAGGGGCAGTGGTGGCTTGACGCTCAGGCTGGATGGAGCAGGGCACTGCCCAGTGCATGCAAGTGGCACTAGCAATGGCCTGGAATTAGGTGTTCCTGAGGCGGGTTCCTGGTGCGCAAAACCTCTTGGTGTGCCTGAGGTGATGAGTGACAAGGATTCCTGTCTCCAGTGGAAGACAGAACGTTTGCAAATGTTGGCATTGGAGGTATCTGCTGCACTTTGCTTGCTAGGGCACACAGACCAACTGGTGTAGTTCCTTATTAGGATACAGGTTTTGCAGTGGAACTTTGTAGGATCAGACTCCCTTTGTGGTGAGGGAAGAACCCTTTGGTGCTGGAACTCACTTGAGGCCAGAGAACTGGCCCTCGGAATGCACACTGAGTGCCTTTTCTGTTGACCACGGTGGTGAGCAAAAGGTATTTATGATGGTGTCACGCCTGCCACAATGGTGGTTACTCGGTCTGGTGGCATTGGAGTGTTGGAGGCCTCCTTGGTGAAGGTAGGCTGAAACTGGAGAGGTGTCGGTGAGGGACGTACCCAGAGGAGGTCCCGTCCCAACAGAAAGCCTACTCCTTGCCTGAATCGGCTCACCACACCCAGGCAGTGAGTTCGAGTGCACCAAGGAGTGGTGAGCTGCAGTACAACTGTGGGAACGGTGGGACTGGCCTTCGATACAAGTTATCATCCACCTGGTTAGCTTGTCGTCAGTGGCATTGTCTGGCACTGAGTACCGGTCTATGAAACACAGATTGGAGCCAGTGTCTACCATAACTGGCAGGGTCACTGGTAGGCTAGAGCAATCCAGGGGTGTCGCCGCAACAGACATAGTTTACACCCGCTCACAGTAAGACATCTCTGGTGGCACAGCCAAGGAGGTTGTGACACTGATCAGGTGGATGTGCCTGGTCAAAGGCACATGCTTTGGGCAACCGAGATATCCGGCTGAATAGTGCCCTGGAGTTCCACAGTCTCTGCAGGGCCCCTTTTTCTGGGCTGAGCTCCCTACTGTGTCAGTTTGGTAAGACTGGTTGGTGGTGGAAAAAGACCCATTGGGTAATGTAGGAGTCTTCTAAGGACGCTGGTGGTTAGAGGCTTTCTTGTGGCAGCATTCTGCTTTGGGGTGACGCACCTTTTTGCAGAAGTTGCAACTTGGAGAGTTTCCATAGTAGCCGTTCTTTGGGCATGCAAATCCGGAGAGATAAACGGGTGGAACTATGCACCAATTGGTGGTGCTGTAAGACGGGTTGAAGGTCTCCCAGTTGTTGGCCATGTGACAAGCTTCTGCAAGTGTCTTGGGTTGCTTGTCGTTAAGGTGCACAGTGAGTGTACCAAGGTACACATTGGTAGAGGTCATCCAGCATGATCCTGTTAAACTGGTCCTGGAACTTGGTGCATGCTATAGCATCGAGTCAGCACTGTCCAGATTGGGTCTTGTGGTAGGAGAAATCAGTCCATGCCTAACCAACTTCCTTGGCCTGACCTTGGAAACACTGTCTCCATCTCTCTGGGGTGATTTCATACTCCTTGGTGATTACCTGACAAACTTCCACCATGTCCTCTTGCTGACCATAATCCTGCAAGTGGAGAGCCATTTTTGCTTTGCCATCCAAGCGCTTGGCAAGCAGAGTGACCCTCTATCTCAGTAGTGGTGTACTGTCTAAGATTGATTCGACTTCTTCCAGCCATGCCTTGGGCTCATCCTCCGTCCATTTGGGAATCAGAGAATTGATGCTTGTGATCGATGTATGGGGCACGGTAGGCGTGGGGCTGGAGGCTTGCTGAGTGGCCAGGGCTTCAGCAGTCTAGTTACATGCCTTCTCCAGCTCGAGCTCCTTCTCCTTAAAGAGTTAGCTCATGCTTCCTCTCTTCTTCTCTTGCCTCCCATTACAGTCTTAGGGTGGCATCTAGCTGCTCTTATATCCATGTGACAAGTTCCCTGCCTGTGAGGCCTGCATCCTTTCCCAGGTTCGTGAAGGTGGTGTATTGTTAGGCCAATATGGTTCTGGTTGTGGAGGATGGGGTAGGAAAACAGTCTCGTAATGTAGTGTTACTGTGGTGGAGTGTGCTGTGAAGAGGTCACACTGATGAGCAATCCTGAAGGAGTGATGATCCATATGGGCAGATGCTAAAAGAATGTGGAGTGCTCCTGAAGGCATAAATAAGGTGTTCAGCATTAGAAGGGCCCCTCACCACAGATTATAAAAATGGATTTTTTTGCCTTATCAGCTTCCCAACATATCTAACTTTCATATGGGAAGGTGCAAGAGGGCATTTCCATACAGCAACATAGGGTAAGTAACTCTTTATTAAGAGTATGATTGTCAACCTTCTGGCCAGTAGTTGCAATCAAGCAGAAGTTAGTTGGACAGAACGACGGCCTCTCACCACTCGGCTCTAGGGAATGTCAAGTTGGTACCAAACGTCCATAGTTTCAGCCTTCCGTGTGAATTGTAAACAAATCCTATGGTTTCTGCCGCTATTTTTTACTTATTATTTTGTGAATTTTCAGCTTCCATAATATTTTTGTGCATTCATTATGTCGGGATGTGTTAGTGATTCTGTAGGTTAAATCTATGTGGCCAATGTTCACGTGAAAAGGAGAAAATTACAAACAAACCTCGTGATTGCAGCCGCTATTTTTACTTATTATTTTGTTAATTTGTAGCTTCAGTGATATTTTTTTGGATTCATTATGTCAGGAAATGATAGTGATTCTGTAAGTAATAGCCAAGTGGCCAATGATCATGTGAAAAGGCGAAAATCAGCGTTGTTTTATGGTGTCAAAGTTTTGAGTGATGAAGAATTTTCGACAGTGATGTTACCGGCGACGGAGATGATACCGATTATGTGCCTAAAGATGATTCTTTATCTATGTCAGTGAATTCAGAAGAGAGCATTGATGTAGTGGTGGTGTTATACATAACAAAAGGACAACCAATAACTACAAAAACATCAGTAACAACAACAACAATATTAATAGTGGTAATAATATTATTAAATTAAGAACATTGTTTTACATTTATGTAAAATTTAGAATAACACCCACAAGAAAATAACAAAAAGCCCATCAATTACTACAAAAAATCAGTAGCAACAATAACAATAATATAAAAGCAATAATAATGAAAATAATAATTATAATAATGGCAATAATATCAATGATAATACTAATGAGAGAGAGAGAGAGAGAGAGAGAGAGAGAGAGAGAGAGAGAGAGAGAGAGAGAGAGAGAGATTGCTCTTTTTTTTATCTGTATGTTTAAAATTGAAGTTTTCATAATAAAACTAATATTGTAATACTTACCTGAACACCCGAATTAGCCCTGGTCACCTGACCAGCCCGAACATAACCTCACATATATACCCACACTAGGGAAATTTTCTTAACTGTTAGCATTACCAACGCTGCAGGTAAACACTGTTTACTGAGTCAACACTGCCGCCAGAAACCGGCCGGCAGAGGGTTCCCCCCTTCACTCGCCATAATCATTAATCATTGAAGAGGGGAGGTGGATGGGAGTCATACAGGTGTTTAGGAAAGTATTACAATATTATGAAAACTTCATATTGCAATACACTTCCTAAACACTTGAAATAACCACATCAACAACATTTACATGGAGGTGGGGTCAATCAAATTATCACCCCGACCTGCCCTTAGGCATACACAGGTAACTCAGTTTAATCGACTGTGCATGAAGTTTGTGAACTCACCCATATTCCACTCATCAGGCGAGATGCCCAATTGATAGAGTATTTCAACATCAGTCTCGTAAGTCTCAGTCTCGTCTCTGTCAAGCTACCCTCCCATGTGGTATCTTATTACCTCGCATGAATGGAGGGGAACTGAAGCCTCACATGCGGCTATCTAGCCTCTCATGTAACGAGGATAGGTTCCAAGAGCAGTTCTGCTTAATTACCAAAGTTAGTACACGACACTCGTAACAAACTAACTAGCAAAAAATTATAAAATATCTAAAACTAATAAGAACCCAACACTGAACCCCTAACTTACCATGCGACAGGATTATCATGACATCACATTGGTTGCCATGAAAGGCCCAAGCAAGTAACCCTCCTCCGATGCAAATTGGACGTCACTCAGAGTAACTGACACTGAATAATTCCTTAGAAAGACCAAAGATGTCGCCATACTCCTAATATTGTATGCCTTGAGATGAGGATCAGTACTGACCAAACCAGACGAAGTACTACTGTTAGACTAGGAAATGACTTCTTGTAGAAAGAAACTAATCAGGTCTTGGATATCACCCTAAAAGGGTTTCTCGGGGATACAAATATAGTCTGGGGATACGGCAATAGCTTAGCTGTGCAAGACAAATAACATTTCAGGGTGCATACCAGACAAAGACGCATTTCTGATGCGTCTCCACCAACACAATTTTTAAACGAGGAAACCTTTATTGCTCTCGGCAGGGGATTACATTCAGATTCAGATTTTGCCATGAACTCCGGGAGGTAAGAAAGATAAATATCCTTGTCTAAAGACAACACCTTTTTGGACACTGTCTGGGATTTCTTAGCTGTCGCAAACGATACTAAGAACAAGACCTTCATTAGTTCTCTCAAAGAAAAACTCTAAAGTTTCGAAGGCTTGACAACTCAAAAGGTTCAAGATTGTTACAGACTGCTTGTTGGACAGTCTTCAGGCAGCTAGCTTCAGCACGTGAGGGTTCTTGTGAAAATAATGAAAGTGCAGCTGCCTGAGTAGATACCTCCTTTCTGGAAGGATGACCGGAGGTTCGGACAACATTTCTAGGAGGTCTGGGAACAAGGGTCTCTGATGCCAGAAGGGAGCTATTAGGCTCATCTGAGTGTTCCCGTAGTTCTTCAGCCTTATCAGTACCTGGTGTATTATGCGGAAAGGAGGGAAAGCATACATATGTAGATAGTCCCACGCATGTAGCATAGCATCTGTCCTGCAGGAAATGGGGTCTGCTACTGGCTAAAGTAAAATGGAAGGCAATAATTCAACCTGAACAGGTTCACAGTAGCCAGCCACCTCCTTAACAAAATCTTCACTTCCTCCTGTGCCAAAGTAAACTCGCTCCCACGGACCTCCCGCGATTGACTCAAAGAGTCTGCCAACATTGAGTTTCCCCGCGATGAACTAATGAAGAAGTGTAACATCATGGCTTTCACACCAGCGGAGAGTCCTCTGAGTAACAAGATTCAGGGTCGACAATCTTGTACCCCCTCCTTTTTGAGGGATGCTAAGGCTGTAGTGCTGTCTGAAAAGAGCCCTTCGACCTTTTCCTTTACCAGACATACGAACTGCTTTAGAGCCTCCTCTACTGCTCTTAGTTCTTGGAAATATATTGAATACTCCTGGTCCAGGACCCTCCAAAGGACCTCGGCCTGAGTTTCCTCCAGGGTTGCACCCCGAAGCAGAGCACTTTGAACTGGAAGGTTCCTTATGGACCCGAGAAATGAAGGAACCTACGAGATTCCTAATGTATCAGAACTTGGATATAGGCATACTTGAGGTCCACCAAAATCATCCAGTCATCTCTCCGGACTGATCTCAGCACCACTTGGGAGGTTTCCATGTGAAATTTTGTAGCTATGACTAAATAGTTGAGACCCATAAAGTCTGTAATGGGTCTCCAAGTACCTCCCGCTTTGGCAGTCACAAAGATTCCACTGTAGAAACTCTGAGAAGGTGGAGCGGGCTCTATCGCTCCCTTGTCCAAGAAGGACCAAATCTCTGAAGCCAAGGCTATTCCTTTGATGGACGACAGGGAATAGGTGGGAAGATAAATCAGGGAATGAGACAGTGGAGGAACAGAATGAAAAGGGATCCTTTACCCCTCCCTCAACGCATCTACTATCCAATTCTCTGCACCCCACTTCTCCCAGGTGTCCACAAAGTGAGACAGGCAACCCCTCACTGGTATCGACAAGGGTAACGTCTCCTATTTTCGGAAATCCTTCTTTCCTGAAGAAGCCTTAGCCAAAAAACGCACCTTCTTAGGTGACTTCTTAGTAGATCGTGAAGCTGAGCGCTTACCTGGCGAGGGTATGTGGGAGCCTTTGGGTGATTTGGCACCCTGAGCCGCCACACAGATCATTGCCTGTTGCGATTCAACAGCTGACATTAATAATATGAAGTTAACCATTGTTGTAACATTCTCTTCCTTAAAAAGACCATCTCAGAGCGCGAGGGGCGCCCTCGGCAGAACCCTCTTTTGTAGGTCTGGGAAGTGTGGAGGGAGGTGCTTACAAACAATTCCCTCCTCTTTTTACTGATAAATGTTGTACAGCCTGCTGATATATTGGCCTGATGATATCAACATTGAATGTGAAAGAGCTTCAGACCGACTCCTAAATGTGTTCCCTAGCATGGATGCCTCACATAAGGAAATGCTCAACTATCTATTGGTTGAAGGAAACCTGGAAGAGCCTTTACCAATTCATTCAAAGGAATCCTTGTGGCAGAGGAAGGGTTACCCACTACTTCATACAAAGACTTCCTACTAGGAAGTAAAACCAAATCCTGTTTCCCTGAAACAAACCAAGCATCCTCCTCCCTCAGTGCCTGCTCCACAGGACCAAACCAAGGAAGCTTACAAGTTGAATGAAGAACTGTAGGTTTGGTTGAGTATAATTCTTCAAACATCACCTGGTTAGGTTTCACTGGATCATCCGAAACCTTGGACTACGGGAACCGGTAACAAATGAACTCGACCATTATAGTCACTTTCACCCAGAAGGGGAACACCCAACTCTGACACTAGGCCTTCGTCCTCTATGGAGACTTCCTTGTCTACATTGTCCGATCATAATGAAGCAGAGAAAGAGACAGTACAAACTTCCACGCTACCTAACCCCGAAGAAGGGGAACCTCAAACCTCTGTAACCTTATCTTCCCTACGTAGAGTTCCCGGTAACAGCCCTGAACCAACCACAAAAGGTTGCGCAAAACCTTGGCTCTCCATGGGTGCTGCCATAACACCCGAAACTGCTGAACTATCAACAAAAGGTAGAGGCACACCCAAACCATGCATACTTGGTACTATCCTGCCTGCATTAAACAAACTGGATTGCACAATCCTGCCATCGTCGAAAGAAGATGACGTAATCTGTGCGCCAGACCTAGACGAACCCAACAACCCTGGGTTATATGAAGCTGGCAGCGCAACACCAGAATCTATACCTAATGGATGAACCGCACCTGAACCTAGGAGCAGAGAAGCTGCAGTACCTGTACCACCGGGAAGGGTCATTGTCCAGGAAGGCTAGACACCCGCAACAGCGGAAACATCAAAAGAAGAAGAAGCGGGAGTCCCCACCCCCGACAGACCAGATACCAAAATCGAACCTGAACCAACACCCTAACCCTTAGCTAAAGAACCTGTACTGTCCTGAGAAAGAGAGAAAGGCATAGAAGAAGGAGTGAATGAAGACGTCACATTCGGAACAACCACTGGATCCCTAATTGTGGAAGTTGGACAGGCAGTAGATACACCTGTAGGGCCTTCACTAAATGAAGTAGTTAAAGACAGACTGCAATTTACTGTGACTTATGTGGGTAAATCACAGCTAGTAACTCCCATCCTGGAAGGCATCGGAAATGCTGTAGAAAGCATACTTGGGGGGGTATCTGAGGTACTAAAGACGCTTCTCTCAAAGGTGCTGAAAGTGCTTGACCCATCCCCAACAACTTTTCGCTAAAGCTTTTCAGCTGATTTGAACCAGACCTCATGATCAAATCCCCTTCCAAACGTGGAATACTGGAAGGTCGAGGCAAAACTTGTCCTAAAGAAAAGGACATCCCTGGAGGCACACCCATGGAAGATGCCTAAGAACACACCGATGGAGGCAACGAAAGAGGCACTGAAGTGTGACTCGAGAAGGAAGAAGGAGACCAGTCCTGGGAAGCCATTTTAGTAGGTAAAGAATGAGGAAAAACATCTGAGACAGATGGAAACAGAAAAGGCAAAGTGGAGGAGAAAGAAAGAGATTAATCCATTCTTTTAACCTGTAAAATGTCACCCACATAATAACAAGTTACCCGCAATCTACTTGGTAGCGCCTTCAACAGGATTTTACGTTCAAGACATTAACAGCGTTTGTCAAGCTGTCAGTCCCGTAAACTATAAATGGAAACTTATTTCTAGCCTGGCAACTCTTTTCTGGTGGTCGCTTACGTTAGAAAGCTGCCTGGCCCTGGTTTTCTTTCAGTACGCTTTGGGTGTTTATCGAGACAAATTGACTTTTGCGTCTTTCACAATTAATGTCCCAAAGAGGAGGCGTTTTCTTCAGGTGAGATCAATCAAATACTAGATGAGGAGTCTGATATTGATGAAATTTTTGAGGATGAGAGCTCTAGTTCTGGATCCTCCAGTGTTGAGGATACTGAGGGTACAAATTTTTCCTCCGATAGCGGGAGTGAAGATGACTTTTCATTGCCGAGTGATTGGACTCCGAGAGGGAGAAAGATATCCCTTTACTTTTGTTGCTGATCCCGGAGTGAAATTTACAGTTGAGGATAAAGAAAACCCATTAGAATATTTTGAGAAATACTTTGATGATGAAATCATTGATTACCTCGTGAAAGAAACAAACAGATTTGCAAATCAGTTTCTAAATTAGAATGTAGAACATTTGTCTCCACAACCCCGAGTACACAGATGGTTTGACACTGAAGTAGGATTGTGTGTAGCCCCTTGGGTTAGAGATTGGCATACGAAAGAATAACAGTGCATGTATGTATAATATTTTTCATTAAGTATTATGTAGTCTAAAATAAAATAAAAAGTAGTATTATTTTTTTGTTATTCCAATATTTGATAAATTCCTACACTTAACTACAGTACGAATTACAAGCATAAAAATCAATATTAATTTTGGGAAACTATCATCAGTGCAATGATCACTAATTACAAAAAAAGCATGACTGTATGTTAGGAGCGAGCTCATCCAGGAGGGACTCTTAACAGGTTAAGGGAAAGAAAATACACTGATTCACTCCCCCTTAGTAATCAAGACATATCTTTAGTAAATGCGGGGAAATTCCTAAAAATATGGTCCAGAATGTTAGAAACCCCAGATGAAAGCACTGCCTGACTAACAGTCTGTACCCTTGAGAAAGTCCCAACCAATTGGCATTATACTCCATCAAATAAAACGAGATATTATCCAAAGAGCTCTCACCCGACAGGCCCTGCGAACTAACCATCGAAGGGAAAGGAACCTTCGATGAAGAAGGAATGTCCTCTCCACTCTGTATTACTGACCCCGACTCTATCAAATCTATGGAATGATTAGCAAACTTAAAGCATGCACACCAACAGAAGGGAAAAAAAATTCCAAGGTATCCAAAGGGGACCCAGATCTATTCGGGTTGAATCCAAACCTGCAGGAAGCTGCCCTTACAACTTTTCCTCCAATACCTCTACCTTAGGGTCCCTAACTGTCCTAGTCTCACCTAATACTAAATTGCTTTTACCATTTACAATTTTGAGGGAAAAGGGGGAATTGGCTATTGACACTGCCTGCTACATACTGGGGGGCTGGCATATCCTACCCTCCAGGTTTGTGGTTTTCCATGACCCCCGGCACCCGTTAGGGCTGGTAATGGAACAGGTAGTGCAGCTGAAAGAGAACGATTGTAATTGTTTCCCTATTGCTAGAATCCCTGTCGTTCGTTCAGTTTTGCCATTAAATTTGGGAATAGACTAGTCATGCTTGAACACAGCCTATCCTATAGTTTTCTGAAAAGTACGGACTCTAGATCCTCTGTATCTGCCTTTTTTGGCTCAATAGCTATCCAACGCTTGCTTTTGCATGCTAGTGCCTTCCTATGTTTCAAATAGCCTTCCATCTGGTCTGCCGACCAGTCCCTACATTCATCACATCTTTGATTCAATCTACATTGTACCTTTCTGCAATTAATACACATAGAATGTCGATCGCGTCTGAAAGTACTCATTCTTCGTTTGTAGGCCAAACAGGACCAGTGTGCTCTCATGTCATCATTGCCGGGCTACTCTGAGTCTGTCAACATCTTAAAACATCAGAATTCCAAATGAGTAGTCCAAAATGTAAATCAAAATGAAGACAAGGGTGTCAACAACAGATCTATATCCAAAAATGCTGTGGGGGTTGGGCTAAATGACCAAAAATCTCCACTTGCAACAGGGTACCTACTTCCTGTCACATGAGCAAACAAGAAGTGATTGGAGGGGGGAACCCTCTGCCGGCTGGTTTCTGGTAGCAGTGTTGCCAATGATAGGCGGGTGACTCAATAAACAGTTTTACCTGCTTCGTTGGTAATGCTGACAGTTAAGAAATTTTCCCTTGTGTGGGTATATAGGTGGGGTTATGTTCGGGTTGGTCAGGTGACCAGGCCTAATGCAGGTGTTCAGGGAGTGTATTGTAATATAGCGTATTGTTTGCAATGAAAACTCAATATTTATAAGTGATCAAAAGTTTAGGAAAAACTGGAAAAATACCATAATTATAGCTTTAAAATAGCACCCCAACTTTTCTCAAAAAAGAAGGTGGTGTTGAACTTTAATTTTTGTATGCCTACTATTATATTTCTGATTGCAAATGCCTCCTCTCATAAAAAATTTCAATTTTTTATCTTGAAAAATAAAGAAATTAGAGCACGTTGAAGTTCCAAAAATTTGATGGTTTGTAACTCAAATTTCTTTTGGTGACCAGAGGCCCTTATAATGCTGAACGCCTCAAATATCCTTATGGGCGGATGCACTGATAAACGGGCAATTCTGAAGGAATACTGATCCTTATGGAAGGATACACAGTGGAATGGAGTGATTCTGAAGGCTTACTAGTCCCCACTAATGAAATGGGGTGATCCTGAAAGAGTAATGATCGTTATGGATGTATACACAGATGAGTGGGCACCCGGTATGTCACATACAGTTGCTTAATGCAATATACTGAAATTATAATGAAGTAAAATGGCACTCGGCTCGAAGCAGAGTGTAAGATAGAAGGAAGGAAAGTAAAGTGAGCAGCCTCTATGTTGGCTCTGCCTCAGATTAATGGCGCTGAAAAGGAAGGGCCTGACGTGCGTGTGGCGGCTAGTTCTAGGAACTAGTGGCGGCTTCCTAATATAAGGAAGTAATGGGTTGCGGTGGCACTCGATGTGCAGGTTGGTGCTTGCGATATACAGAAGTCTTAGATAATGAAACGGAAGAAAACCACTCGCGCACGACAGGTTATGCGGTTATTCAAAGGCTCACTCCTGTTGGCTGAAGTACTTCCATGAAAAGATAAATGTTGGAGAGAAACAAAAAACGATGGACACTGGTGCATATATAAAATACGTGCACTATGTGTGAATGAAAAAATCAAAAGAGAGTAAAAATTCAGTAATGTGTAATTATATAAGAAAGGTATTTCTCTTGTCTTTTTGAATGGATGGGTTTCTCTCTCTCTCTCTCTCTCTCTCTCTCTCTCTCTCTCTCTCTCTCTCTCTCTCTCTCTCTCTCTCTCTCTGAGAGCGGGAACAATGGTATATGACAAACTTTGCTGTTATCTTAAATCTTAAGTAGTTTTAATTTGATATGATGCCTCAGTATTGAACGACTTCTTTACGTAAGTTTCATAAGAGATTTGCTATTGAGTAATGTTAAGTTGACAGGACGCACTAGCGAGGAACGGTTATTTATGTTACTTGTAAAAGATTTGCTTTTGAAAAAATTGTACTTTAAGATGATGCATTTACGCTAAGTAATTTCTTTATTTGTGAAGATTCACTTTTCCTTTACGTAAATTACCTGGCTCCCTTAATGACAAGGTAAATTGTGGTAAGGATTTGTAAAAGTATTAGCAAAGCATTTATTAACGAGAGGTTACGTCAAAGTGATGCGAAGTGAATTGAAAATTTCGCTCAGCGAGTGTGTGAACGATAGTAAGTGGAACGGCTGAGCGGTGGAATAAGTGAAAGTGATTCAAAATGGTGCACTGAGAGGATGTGGCGTGAACTCAAAGTGAGACTCCCGTTTGCTGGCTGGGAATAGCTGATCGTGGGTGGGAGCAAAGACTATTGTTTGCGAATACGACTCAATCACTATTTTTTATTTAAGGCAAAACAACACTAAATTTTCTGGCAAAATGATGGGTGCTAGAATCCTATACAGTGAATCACTGGTTAACCGATGCAGACAGCCACATATCTACAGGAGGAATAACTGATGAAAGAGCTAAGATTAATGAAGCCTTGCATCTCATTAGTTCAGAACATGATGATGCACATAAAACTTTGAATTCAGTTAGTTTTAGAAAAATTAACTACATATGCTGAATTCAGAGCAATTTGCTTATCACTCTGGGAGCCAGTGAGTAAATATGACACCTTATAATATATCACTAAATTCCTTCACCTGTAATAGGAATCCATAGCAAATCTTTACGCAAATGTTGAAAATACAATAGTTAAAATAATTTTTTGAAAAAAGTATGATGTAATGAATAAAACAAGTAAATTGAAATCGCTCACTTTAATGAAAGTTTGTACTCCCATATGAAAGATAACTTTCGAAAACTTGTGAGCTGGTTGCTGGTTGGCTGTTGTTGGAAGAAGGAATTTCTTGTGTCAGAAGTAAATACAGGTTAGCTGCCTTCCTTCTTTAATCCTCCCCATTATTCAAGAAACCCTGAGGATGTAAAGGAAATTTTATTTTAAATGTAAAGGAAAAAATTACTAGTTCACCCAGTAACTCAAGTAATAACACGAATTTGAGCACTAGTTTCTCCTACCACTCCACTGACAAAGGAATTGTGCACTTCCTTTGCCATAAGTGCATAGTAAACAAGGCTTAGCTAACTAATCGTGCTAACACATGCAATGAAATCCTGGTAAACCCCTTCCTAATGTTACTGACCAGCGCCTTCTGGCACGTATATGGAACTTCGCAGGTTTTTAATCTGCACCGCTAAACTAAAATCTTTTGGCACTATCGCAGTTACATATCTGCTATGTTACTTCTTAACACTTTTTAAATTACTGAACATACCTTAATGCTACAATGGTTATGATAATAATAATGATAACCTTACCTTGTTGTCCCTTGTTCCGTGTTCTGCCCTTTTTATGAATTTATTTAAGCCTTTTAAATTTATTCTATGTTATAGATTCTTGTTTCGTCTCTTTTGTAGCTTAGTAAACACGATACTAATTCTTTATTCAACGGCTTGGAATGCTGGCAAGATTCGTCACTTTTATGTATAGTGTCAGGAGGAAGGAAAAGTAATCTTTTAGAATTGTGTAATGGAGTGCCGTAAGGACCTAGATCTAGTCTACACGTAATTATATAATGGAAAAAAATATGCGAGTAGACTTACCTTTGAGTATTAATCAATATGAAATGGAAGGTCGCCTTTCAAACCAGTCAGATCACATTAAAGGTAATTTTACTTACAAAAATTTACAGTGTAAAGCCAAAGAAGAATGACTGGTATAACCTGTGCAAAGTTCAAATAAATGCTGTGATAAATTATATTTAAAGTTTACAGTGGCAAATCATTAAACGGGCTATCACATTTAAATGTGAGGTTTCAAGCTTGCTAGAATTGGCTGGGTTGATCATTTTGATGGATGCAAATGTAGCTGTATCTTGGTATGGAAAATCAACTAGGTAAGTATTTGGGAAAAGCAACAGATGCACGGAACTCAGGGCAGTAGGAAATCTGGGAGAGAATTCCAGGTTACGCTCAAACATGTAAAGATTTCTCTCATGTGAACGATTTAATTTACAATAGGGGACTTTAACCTTAAATAAGATCACACTACAAATAATGGTGGGAGAATTCTAATTCTTATTTGAATATCTTCCTATATCTTCAAACAAGTCATGAGAGGGAAAACATGCATGCTAGGTGGAAACAAAAGAAGTTCATAATGAGAATTGGGAAATTTGAGTATTGGAAAAAGAGTGGGAGTTTGCCTGAGAGAAACTGGGGCTGGTTGACTTTGCATCTTCTGGACATACCTTAGTTTGGATGTGCATGCAACTGAGTTTGATGCTCGAAGCAGACCTCCAAACAGTGTAAATGGGAACAAAGGGGGCTGCAGAGCAGTGGTGAACGTATCTATTTGTTGTGGTAAGTAAGCAAGGTGTTAGAGCGATGAATGGTGATACTTGGTCAAGCTAGGGCATCTTTTGTCCAAGCACCGGCAGCGGCATACATATGAATGAGGCAAAAACAACCAGCATAACGATCATGGTAGATTAGGTCTTACTGCTAGGCCTAGTAAGGTCCCCAATAGCAGCCCAGTTTCCCCTAGGAGAGGTCCCTATTTCTTAACGGATTCCTATCCCCCCACAAATTATACAATGGAGAGACAGGAAAGGACTATCCCACGCCTTGGTTTCGAAATTGTTGGATGCTGGCTGGGTGACATGAGGATAAATAGACTATATAATATACATATATAAATATAAAATATTTATATATATATTATATATATATATATATATATATATATATATATATTATATATATATATATATATATATATTATATAATATATATATTGTTACAAATATTGATCACCTCGTATTCCCAGCAGTTATCTAATTTATTTTGTTTCTAAATGAGCAGCCATGTTTACCCTAATATCAGCTGACAGCTGATTTAGGAAGGAAACACAAACCAGGCCAGACTAGGCATGCCCGGCGCCAGCCGTTTGCTACGGGAGAGACTCCTGTCAGCCATAGGGATGTATCCCAAAAGGAAGTGTGTAGGTAGCTAGGTACTTCGTAGGCCTATTTCTAAGATCTTTCATCCTGGGAACTTCTCGCTGGCGATATGCTCTGTTTCCAGAAATGCCACCGGAAGGGGAAATAAGCTGACCCCCAACACCCAAGCTTAACACATACATTCGGCCTCAGTCCTCTCCAATCCGTGACCTCGGACGGATGTCCCAGTCTTCCATTAGGCTTCCCATGGCGCTAAGGGAACACCCAGACCTGAGACAAAGCCGACACATCATTCTACAAAGGTCCACTTACTATGGCATCCAGGTACGTCTTGTGAATCAGTCATATTGCCAGTTCTTTCCCTCCGAGTCCCGTAACTACTCCCCATTTTCAAAATTCAAACTCCTAATTCTCAAATGAACATTCCTTTGTTCCTTTCACTGCCTTGTGGCCACATGTCTCCCTTTTGTGATCGTCCCAGACAAATGAAGTCATTGAATATTTCATTTAACACCAAGTTCCTCCCCAGTGTGTTAGACAAAGTGAATAACTGTAACTTGTGCAAGAAATCTTTAATTCATTTGTGTCTAATCTGGGAATTTTTCCAGATCGGCTGAGACATGTGTTCAAGTCTCTTCGCAAGTGCTGCCTTAATGCAAGATAATATGAATAATTTTGAAAGCCAGCATCTACGTTAAACTTATTGTAGCCATCTCGCCCCTTGTGAGAGATAAGTGTCCCCTCAAATATTTTCCTTTACTTATTTGGGCCCTTAAGGCCAGGCTCATACGTAAAAAAATGGCGACCTTGCCAGGATTCGAACCTGGCTTGCTTAAAAAGCTTGTAAATCGTGTTATCCCTTGTAAAAAGTGAAATGTAAATGATTTTACAAAGCGTAAATCAAAGTACACTTGTGCGGGAGACACACAATGACTCACTGGTAAGGCATATCATTCATTTTAATATGATTAATCTTATAACAAGTGTTAGCTTAAGGTAGATTTAAGTAGTTTTATTGGAAGTGTTTTATATGAAGTGTTAAGTTAGAAATATTATTATTGTAACGGTGAAGCGCCGCAAACTCTCTGTTAGCTTGTATCGTCTTGTAGTGTAGCAGAGAGACGAGCACATGTGTGTAAGATAGATGCCAGAAAGTACTAGTTAAAACTAGGAAGTGCTTTGCCAGGGTTTATTGCATGTGTTAGCAAGCCTAGCTAGTTAGGAGTGTTCTACTAATAGTTATGGCAAAAAAGTGTAGAATTCTTTTGTCTGTGATATATTCAGGGAATCCGTTTTAACTTAGTTTACATTTCAAGTGTTGGTAACCGCTTAGCCCGCCAGCCCTCAGCTTGGCACATGCGCTCTTCCAGGCCTGGCAGCCAGCCAAAACTCTCGCGTTCACACAACGACAGCCATGTTTACCCCTTAAATCTTTATCTCAACGATTTAAGCAAATTAACGTAAGTCCTGATGTGTTAATGTAAATAATATCATTCACCATACTGTTATCTATCTTTCTGCCAGAGAAATTAATGTTAATTCGCCTTGAATAAGAAATTAGAATTTCATGTGTGTAAATCGCACTGCGTTTACAGTCATCAGCTGTCTCATCACCGCATGTAGTGCTCACTGCCCGTTTCACGTAGCATCGCTCACCTGCTCGCTGAGAGAAAGTTTCATTCCACTTCGGACTTAACGTAAGCTCCTTTACAAATGTTTTGCTAACATCGTTTCAAATCCTTACCATCATTTTCACTTGTCACAGGGACCTAGTAAACTTGTGTAAAGTTAACGTAAATCTTAAAAGTAAATTACATTAAAAGAATTGTTAGCGTAAAACGCGTCATTGTAAATTTCATATTATAATCGCAAGCCACTACCAGTAACGTAAATATCATTCATCGCTAGTGCATTATCGTTCACATAAAACGTATTCAAAAGCAATTCTTCCATTAAACTTTAACGTAAGGAGATCATTTAACGCAAGTTGCGTCATATTAAAACTAAAAGTATTAGTTCAATTATATACAAGGAGTTCGTCGTATATCATTTTTACCCTCTCAGAGAGAGAGACAGAGAGAGAGAGAGAGAGAGAGAGAGAGAGAGAGAGAGGAGAGAGAGAGAGAGAAGAGAGAGAGAGAGAGAGAGAGAACTTATTATTTAAAAAGCCAAGAGTACTACGTCCATTACTTACGCATGCCACATTAACATTATTTTAGTCTCTTGTGTTTTTCGTTTACACTGAGTGTGATACGCGCCTGTGTCCATTGCAGTCTTGCAAGAATTTATTTCATTTACTGAGTATTTTAGCCAAGGACTGAGCATTTCCAAAACTACCATTACCTGTCGTTGCCCGAGTGGTCTTTTCCGTTTTTTATCACAAAAAGACCATTTGTATATCGCAAGCACAAACTGCACAGTGTGCCACGCAAATTCATTACTTCCATACAAGGAAGCCTACCAGTCTAGGACTGGCCACCACCAGTGCACCACAGGCCTTACTATTTTACAGTGCCACTAATTCGTGATACTGTCCATCGACTTCCACCTTTTACTCTCTCTCCTCCAGCATTACACTCTGCCACGAACAGAATGCCATTTCATTTCAGTATATTTGAGTATACTGTATTTAGTATCATCCGACGGGACACACCAGCACTCTACCAGTGCAACAAAAGGGACGCCTTCATAAGTGCCGTGCCCCTGTATTGGACCTACAGGTTGCCCATTCCAGCGTATCCCCAAGTTAAGAACGCCCTTAAGTGTGGTTCACACAGGAAACTCCATTTGATTTTCTCCCCTCATTAGAAGGTGCCATTCCCGAAGTGCCACCAACTTACATGACACTTCCCAAATGCCACAGAGCACCCAGTCTTTTCTGACTTTTCATTACCACCTTGCAGAACACATTCCTAAGTGTGTGCCACGTTACACAGTAGGCACTCCCATTCCATCCAGTCCTGTTCCTGGCCATCATTTTCATCCGAGCCTCTATTGCAGCATAGAGAAATGTCTTCTCCTGCTGCCCAACCACCTATATCCATGCTGGAGAGGCTCCAGACCCTCAGGACTCTGGGCACGAACGCTGGCTACACCGGGCAGGAACTCACCCAGTGGGGGAAGGGGCAGGTGGACGATCTGCTCCTGCGAGGGCAAAAGCCTCCAGAGAAGAAGAGAGGAAGGAAAAAGAAGCAGAGATAAAAGCAAGAGAAGAAGAGAGAAGGCATGAGCTAGCCCTGAAGGAGAAGGATCTCGAGATGGAGAAGGCACGACAGGTGAGTGACGAAGCCCTAGCCATGCAGCCAGCTCCCAGCCCCACTCCTACGGTGTCGCACAATTCCATTGCATTAATGCTCTAATCCCAAAGTGGACGTAGGATGAGCCTGAGGCATGGCTGGAAGAGAAGTGGAAGCCCTATTTGAAAACTACGCTACCACTGAGAAAGAGAGGGCCGCCCTGCTTGGCAAGCACCTGGATGGCAAGGATAAGACTGTCCTCCGCTCACTGGATCAGTGTCAGCGAGGGGACATGGTGGAAGTTCACCGGGTCATCACGAGGGCTTACGAAATCACCCCAGAGAGATGAAGGCAGCGTTTCAGAGGTCAGGCCAAGGAAGTTGGTTGGGCCTGGAGCAACTTCTCCTATCACAAGGCCCAAGCTGGACAGCGCTGGCTCGAGGCCATGTAGTGCACCGAGTTCCAGGACCTGTTTAACAGAATCATGCTGGAGGACCTGTACCAGTGTGTACCTGGACCACTCGCAGTGCACCTTAACGACAAGCAACCCAAGACACTTGCGGAAGCTTGCTGCATGGCTGACGACTGGGAAACCTTCCACCCGTCTCACAGCACCTCATACAGGTGCATAGTGCCACCAAGTCAGCTCTCTGGATCCACACGGCCAAAGGACGCCCACCAAGGACACCTATGGACTTGCAATGTCTGCAAGAAGGTGGGTCACCTCGCAGCAGAGTGCCGCCTCAAGAGAGCCGCAAATCACCAACCTCCTCAGAACCCTCCTACACGAACGAATGGTGCCTCCGCCTCCTCTCAAGACCAGTCAGACACCATAAGGAGACCAGCCCAGCAGAGGGGCTCCTGCAGAGCTGTGGGGCTACAGGCCACTACTCCCCCAGATATCCCGGGTGCTCCAAGTATGTGCCTTCGACCAGGCACATCCACCTGATCAGTGTCACAACCTCCTCGGCAGCTATGCCCAAGTCTAGGTCTCACCTTGAGTGGGTGTGGACCACTTCAGTCACAGTGGAACCCTTGGATGGCTTTATCCTACCAGTGACTCTGCCAGTTACAGTAGATACAGGCTCTGATCTGTGTCTCATAGACCGGGACCAAGTGCCAGCCAGTGCCACAGTCGATGAGCACATCAGATGGGCAATGACTTGGGTTAAAGGGCAGTTCAAGACCATTCCCACAGTCGTCCTGCAGGTCACCACTCCTTGGCGCACCAAACCTCACCGCCCGGGCGTAGTGGGTACAATTCGGCATGGAGTAGGTTTCCTATTGGGACGGGACCTCCTCTGGGGATGTCCCTCCCCCACACCTCTCAAGGGCCAAGCTACCTCCCCACATCAAATCACTGCCAAAGAGGACTCTTCACCTGTGCCAGAGCACACTACAAGCCTTGGTGACTCCACAGATTCGCAACCTGTTGTGCCATCTCAGCCTTATCGTCCAGTGCCACGGAAGAAGTTCTGGAACCAGTTCTGGCAGACATGTGGCCGCAAGAGTCACATGTCTGCCAACTACGGAGGGTTCGCAAATTTTAATATTCCCACCATCGCAATGGCTGTCACCAATTCTTCCACACTAGGACCCCCAGCTCAGGGCCCTATAACCGTTGCACCCCTCCAAAGTCATTATCCGCCAAGCCATGTCAGAGCCTTTGACGACTCTGGCGCTCAAATCTCCCTGATACGGGAAGATCGAATCCCTCAAGGGGCTAACATTGACTGACGTCAACTGATTACCATTGAAGGTATCAACCACATTAACATGATCCTTCCCACCGTCCAATTGAGAGTTGCACAACATCACCTTACCAAAGTATGTACACTTGCAGTTGCAAGCTACTTTCCAGGAGGTTACGACCTCCTCCTAGGGCAAGACATGAAGTCTTCCTCACATTTCAAAAAGCCTAGGGGTCCTAAACTCACGACAAATCACTCCAAGGCAAGGAGCCATCAAAGATCTACTTCCTCCCGGAAGTACGGCTACCAACAGTCTCCCCCGCTACCAAGGAGGGAGATTGATCACTCACAGTTCTGCTGCAAAACCAGCAACGAAATAGGGCACTCCACTAATTGGCCTAGGTGCCCTAGCAAGCTGTGTGCGGTGGACACTGTCCATGTTCCACAAGGCTTAGCCTTCCACGAGAGACAGGAGCCTCTGTCTCCCATTACCAAGGGCCAGCTGAGAGGTATTGCACCTCCGGTACCCATCACAGGTCCAGCTGACCTCGACTCTCTGCCACTGCCACTTGGCAGCAATGAACAGTGCCCAGCTCCGTCCAGCCTGGACGTCGAGCCACCACAAATCTTGACCTCTGCGCCTGGCCCCGAGCTAGAGCCGGCGCCTAACCTTATCAAGGATCCTCCTACAGGAAATCCTCCAACAGGCATGGAGCTTACCGCAGCCCATAGCCAATCCCAAGTTCATGAGTCTTCTTCAACATCAACTCTGTCGATCAAGGATAAACCTCCAGCAGACCTTGCCTTTACTCCTCCTCTGGACGACCAGGAACTGCCCGACCAGGAGTCAGCCTGGAGTTTTCCCCTTATGACGGTTATCACAGCAGCCAAAGTGAGGGCCTCTCCTGCAGTAGGTTCCACCTCTACGACGGTCGCTGCAGATAACGAAGTAGGGTGTTCTCCTGAAATCCCTCAGGCTACCACTGCCTCTGCTCCTGATGGCGTTTCTGTCCTTACCCCATAGTCGGTGCCTCCATCTACTCCTAGGACTGGTGTAGCCAGGCCCTGGAGGAATAAGAAGAAGAAGAAGAAGAAGAAGGGACGTAATTAACACACTAACCAAAGAGCCACATGCTCTCCTTGGCACCTGTGCCCTAGGTAAAGTGTCACCTCCATTTGTAGAGTGATCCTGGCACCTACCCAGAGAAGGTAGCCAGCCTGATCTCTGCCAGTAGATTAACAATTTAACCCCCTAGAACTTGTATCAGTAACCCTCACTTAAATATCATAATTACCTCATTATATTTCCAAAAGAGTGTCAATGCCTTCTTAACAGGGGGAGTTGTTACAAATATTGGTCACCTCGTCTTCCCAGCGGTTATTTTATTTATTTTATTTCTAAATGAGCAGCCATGTTCACCCTAATATCAGCTGATTTAGGCAGGAAACACAAACCAGGCCAGACTAGGCATGCCCGGTGCCAGCCGTTAGCTGTGGGAAAGACTCCTGTCAGCCTTAGGGACGTATCCCAAAAGGGAGTGTGTAGGTGGCTAGGTACTTCGTAGGCCTACTCCTAAGATCTTTTATCCTGTGAACATCTTGCTGGCGATATGCTCTGTTTCCAGGAATGCTGCTGGAAGGGGGGATAAGCTGACCCCCAACACCCAAGCTTAACACATACATTCGGCCTCAGTCCTCTCCAATCCGTGACCTCGGATGGATATCCCAGCCTTCCATTAGGCCTCCCATGGCGCTACGGGTGTGTCCAGACCTGAGACAAAGCTGACGCTGCATTCCACAAAGGTCCACTTACTATGGCATCCAGGTACGTCTTGTGAATCAGTCATATTGCCAGTTCTTTCCCTCCGAGTCCCGTAACTACTCCCCATTTTCAAAATTCAAACTCCTAATTCTCAAATGAACATTCCTTTGTTCCTTTCACTGCCTCGTGGCCACACATCTCCCTTTTGTAATTGTCCCAGACAAATGAAGTCATTGAATATTTCATTAAACACCAAGAGTTCCTCCCCAGTGTGTTAGACAAAGTGAGTAACTGTAACTTGTGCAAGAAATCTTTAATTCATTTGTGTCTAATCTGGGAATTTTTCCAGATCGGCTGAGACATGTGTTCAAGTCTCTTCGCAAGTGCTGCCTTAATGCAAGATAATATGAATAATTTTGAAAGCCAGCATCTACGTTAATCTTATTTAAGCCAGCTCGCCCCTTGTAAGAGATAAGTGTCCCCGTGCGGACAAGCTGCATTTACTCTTTCTCCAGGCCATTCAACGGCCTTGTGTAAATAAATGTAATGTAGATTAATCAGCTGGCTCTTCAATGGCGACCTCCTCTAGAGTAAATTAACAAAATAAATCCTTTTAAGGTAAGTTTCAAGTAATTTATTCTGCATTTTCCCTCAAATATTTTCCTTTATGTATTTGGGCCCTTAAGGCTGGGCTCAAACGTATATATATATATATAGATTATATATATATATAATTATAATATATATATATATATATATATATATATATATATATATATATATATACAGATATATAGATAGATATGTATATATAATATATATATATATATATATATATATATATATATATATGTAATATGATATAGATAATTATTATATATATATATAATATATATAGATATATAGGATATATATATATATATATAATATGATAGAGAATTATATAGAGATATATAGTATATATATATATATATATATATACTATATATATATATAGATATATATATATATATATATATATATATATATATATATCTAATATATATATATATATATATATACATATATATATATAAATATATATATATATATACTATATATAATATATATATATATACTATATAATATATTAATAATATATAAAATTTAATATAATTATATATATAATTAAATTTATATAATATAATATATAGTATATTAATATATATAATAATATATTTATATAATTATATATTAGATATATATATATATATATATTGCTTATTATAATATATAATATATATATTTATATATTGATATATCTATATATCAAAGTGAAGGTAAAGTTGCACACAAAGGACATGCACATCCATGAAGCAACGTATTCAAGTCCGACAGGGGCGAGAACCATTTTCGTCCTTTACTGTGGTGTATAACAGTACGCTGATGTA
>NC_061091.1:40341601-40386601 GCF_015104395.2 Macrobrachium nipponense
TTTATATATATATATATATATATATATAGTAACATATATATATATATATATAGCTAAATATATATATATAAGATATATGTAAGACTAATATATATATATATACTAGTATATATATATATAATATATCATATGATATATATATATAATATATATATTAATATACTATATATATATATATAATATATATATATATATATATATATATATATATATATATATATATAATATATATATATATATATATATATACATATATATATATATATATATATATATATATATATATATATATATATATATATATAATATATATATATATATATATATATATACTAAGGCTTTCCAAGCAACCCGCCTACAAAAGCTTTAAAGACTGAGTAAAATCAAATAGAAAACATGCGCTCACATAGTGCTATGACTGACAAGGGCATAGACATCTTCCCTAAATCCTTTAATTGTACTCTCTCTCTCTCTCTCTCTCTCTCTCTCTCTCCCTCTCTTTCAACCGTAGAAGATTAATCTTTGACGTTGGTAAGGTAGCCAGCGCTTTGGGACTAAAGAAAAGAAAGTGCGGGCAGAGCACATCACGTGACCTTCTGATTCACCATATGGAGGTAGGAATCAAACAAAAGCGCATAGAAAAACTTGCATCTATAGAGAATGGGAAGCAATTAGAGACCTTGGGTATAAAAGGGCCGACACAAGAAACAAGAAGTAAGAGACACACCTGGAAGCAGGCTAGGAAAAATATCTCTTTCGCAACCCCGCCTCCATCAGGCGCCATTTTCCCCAACCTCGTGGTTCTCTTGTTGAACCCAAGTCTATTTGCATTGAGCACATTAATTATGTCCTCCTCCAACCATATTCCCCATGCTGAAGCCATATCTCCTAAAAGGTAAAATGTTCTGTAATATATATATACATATATATATATATATATATATATATATATATATATATACTATATATATATATATATATATATATATATATATATATATATATATATATATATATATATATATATATATATATATATATATATATATATATATATATATATATATATATATATATATATATATATTATATATATATATATACTTATCAGATCGAACTCATTTATTTATATATCTTTCGAGCTGCAAATGTACTTTAATATCTAAATTCGCTCTATATCAATTCCGAGGTAGAGCGAATTTAGATATTAAAGGACATTTGTAGCTCGAATGATATATAAATGAATCACGGTTCGATGTGATAAGTATTCATAACAAGGCTACGTGGGTCAAAACACTCGAATTGGCAAACATGGTAGACGGGGTTTCATATTGATTCTAATTACGAAAACACCGAGGTCGAGGGTGATTTGTAAGGTCAGAATCGATATAAACTTATACCGTCTCTGTTGGCTGAATTGATAGAGTCACTGTCCATCCTCATTTCGTTCCCGTCCACTTGGACAGTAGTTCGATCCCATGTGGGGACGAAATTATCAACTAAAATATTCCCCTTCGGTACATATATGAAAATATATCAATTCCGAGGTAGAGCGAATTTAGATATTAAAGGACATTTGTAGCTCGAATGATATATAAATGAATCATGGTTCGATGTGATAAGTGTTCATAACAAGGTTACGTGGGTCAAAACGATCGAATTGGCTAACATGGTAGACGGGGTTTCATATCGATTCTAATTACGAAAACACCGAGGTCGAGGGTGATTTGTAAGGTCAGAATTGTTATAAATTTATAGCGTCTCTGTTTGCTGAATTGATAGCGTCACTGTCCGTCCTGATTTCGTTCCCGTCCACTTGGATGGTGTTTCGATCCCATGTGGGAACGAAATTATTATCAACTAAAAAATTCCCCTTCGGTACATATATGAAAATATATCAATTACGAGGTAGAGCGAATTCAGATATTAATGAACATTTGTAGCTCGAATGATATATAAATGAATCGCGGTTCGATGTGATAAGTATTCATAACAAGGCTACATGGGTCAAAACACTCGAACTGGCTAACATGGTAGACGGGGTTTCATATCAATTCTAATTACGAAAACACTTAGGTCAAGGGTGATTTGTAAGGTCAGAATCGATATAAACTTATAGCCTCTCTGTTGACTGAATTGATAGCATCCCTGTCCGTCCTGATTTCGTTCCCGTCCACTTGGACGGTGATTCAATCCCATCTGGGAACGAAATTATTATCAACTAAAAAATTCCCCTTTGGCACATATATCAAAATATATCTATTCCGAAGTAGAGCGAATTAAGATATTAAAGGACATTTGTAGCTCAAATGCCTAATATATATATATATATATATATATATATATATATATATATATATATATATATATATATATATATATATATAATACTAACATAACGAAATGCTAATTTGGACCCAGGTAAAACAAGTGAAATGCATATTCACTTTCCACATGTTAAATACGGCATTGCCTTGTAAACTCAATCCTATTTTAAACCTATTCATTTTTACAAAGATATGCATTAGGAATATAGTTTGGAACTTCTCCATTCTTGTCAGTATCTTTATTGTGGTTATTTATGGCACTGTAGCAGCAGCAGACCTATCAGTAGTAGTAACCATAGATGAAGAGAGGAGAGACTGGGCAAACAAGTGACAATTGCATGCACGTAAGGCGCCATTGTTGTGCGATGGTTTTGAGAAACGGCAGAGTCAGTGACTGCAGAGACCAGCAACAACAAAGCCACTTCTGGCACCCAGTGCTATTCCATATACTGTGTCCCATACAGAAACATGATCACACACGAATAGGGGATCAATTTTCACAAGACAGTGTTATTTTTCATTCATGAATCTTTATAACTAAGTTGAAACAACCTCAAGTAAACGCGCTACCTTCACCCATTAGTTCCTATTGTATAAGAATGTTATGGTAACACTGCAGGTGTTTGTTTACCTGTTCCCAGTGAAAGCGTCTTAAGATTGTAACAACAGTCGTGCTTGGCTGGAGCAATTTATATGCCCTGTTTCTTCATTTGCATTTTCTTTATTTAAGTAAATTGCTGTATACAATGGCCTAATAATAAGGTGTATATATTTACAAAGAAATGAGCTGCAAAAAATATAAAAGAGTTAGTTATTTTATACCAGCTCTAAATTAACAAGCAAAGTAAAAATCGTATTCTGCCTTTAGCCATATATCGCCAACTTCCACCCACACACTGGTTTAGATGAAGTCTGCCGAGGTCATTGACTCTTTGTGAATCACTTCATCTGAAATCTAGGCACCTTTACCTCACAGAATACCAGACATATTGTCTGTTACTATGATTATTTTCAGTGTGGTCATAGGGAGCCTGCAGGAGGTTTGTTATACACTAAATTCAGATGATATGGATAATTCCATATAATAATGATAAATCCTGTATTATGGGCTATCTCGGCCCTTAAGGAGTTATGGCATATGCATATATTCTACATTAATATGCATACTCATGCTTACCCAATTCATGAATAAAACAAAAAATAATTTGATTGACTTGTAAACTTTTGTGGTGAATTTGTTACAGTCTTAAGGGTCCTACAATATTATATGTCGAACCACGTGACATATGAATAGCTTAAACAAAATTGCCTCCTGAACAACCATAACATCACCCTACATTAGAGACGCATTTCATAGCCAGGCGACTTTGAATGCGCGCCGATGTTGTCATGGCATGCCTAGTGATGGCATATAAATATGAGAGATCGGAGTTATATTTGATGTAATGGCTTATCAGTGTTATACCTCTTTGCCTTAATTTCTTAAGAAAGCCTATAGGAAGTCGTTTTGATAAGTTATATAGATTTGCATAATGATATGACTGGTTGGTGAGTCTTATTTTGTCGTCGATTCTTCGTTGATCGCTACATATGTTTTTCTGTCAGTGGGGCTATATTAGACTTGGAAACTGTCTGAGAAGTATAGACAGAAGATATATTGACATTAGATTAGACTTCAGTTGCTTTGAATGAAGAAAAAAAAAGAAAGACGTAAAATAATAAACAAATGATGTGCTGCATCCTGAATTTTGTATCAACCCCATATATCAATAGCCCTGCGACGTTGTATGTATAAGTTCAGGGGAACTATGGTTGAAGGATAACATAGTATTGGACATCTCTCTATTTCTGTGACTAAAAAATCCAAGTTGGCAACTCCTTGAGTTCCCTAATAGCAGTCGATTATTTTTGTGGGAACCATTGGATAAATAATGAGGAATAAAGTCCTTTGTTTAATAGGAGTTGCTTTGGGCTATTGTATCCTTTTCCCAACATAAAGGAGTAATTTATGAACAAAATACAAACTATGTAATTGATGGTTATCTGGCAACCTGACTGCAGAAGAAGGTCAAGAAATCATTGTCTATGATATCTCCAATTAAGAGAATAGGAGTAATATTCGAGTATCTTGTACTACTGTATAGTCTTCAACTCCAAGAGGATTCATGGCAAAATTGACTGAAACAGGTTCAGTAATCATTTAACCAAGTTCATAATCAATCGAACTTTGCAAAGGAGGCTATCTATTTTGATGTGTAATTCTACTAAAGCTAAATCGATTTTTCGTCTTGAATTAAAGGTGCCATAGTAAGAATCCAATTTGAATTATCCTTTTAGGTTCAGAAGAAAAATGCAGCACATTACTTGACAACAGACTAGAGAACAAACAAGAAAATATTCCTGAAAAAGTTATTTCTGGTTTAGACTTGGATTATTGACAAGTTTGTCACCTTTTGATTCAAGTTTCTCTAGAAGGTAGGTAAGACAAAACTTCCTTACTTTCTGAACAAAAATTTCAACACAGATAGAGGAAGTTCTATTGACAGTTATTGGCAATATATGATGCACAGTATTTATTTCTGCAATTATAGTCTCCACGACACTCAACTCATAATTACGAAAAACAAAACATTAACCAAACTAACAGATTTTATTTAAATAAAATACTACAGGACAGTCGCAAGGAGTTTCGTAAGAAAATGTTACGACGGTAATTCTTCAATTTCTCTCTTCCTCGGTCATGGAAAAAGGCCAAAATCTACGTTGACACCATCACAAAAGCCACAGGAATACTGAGAAGGGAACCATGTAGGTCAGCGAAGACTAGAATCAGCTAGATATTAGTGAAGAGTTACAAGATGTGCGTAAAACAAGTTATTCATTGATGAATACAAGACAAGAGAGATAGCTGCTTGCAGAGGTTCAAGACAGTGACGGAAAGTGGCTGTTGCAGCCTCCACCAAGTACGAATGCATTAGAACGATCAGGGAAGGAACTATAAATCAGGTCATGCAATTAAATAGGTAAAGGGCCTTTATCATAATCTCTCAACCTGTTTATAGTCTCCAACATTCAAATAACTGAATTTTATAACGGCAGTCAGGAAAAAGACTAAAGATATTGGTTCAAAGGAGGTGTAGTTCTAGAACAGACGGATTTATTTGCTTAATGTTACTGGTCAGGTTAATGAGGATCTAATTATGGTAGAACATAACATGGTATGACAGATCTATGGAATTTAGGGTATTAGGCCTGGTGCTAGGATAATATGCAGTCATTGAGCTATCTACCCGAAAGTGAATTTCCATCGTGGGAAATTGATTTCGCTGACCCCTGGACTCGGATCTACCAAACACAACGCGGGAACGAAACAACTTAGGCCACCAAGCGGTTATTATGATATATTGCCTTCTCTAAGCCAACGATTACTCCAGTTACCTAAGAATGAAATTGATAGGAAACATTTGATATATATTGGAAAACGAATTCTTTTGTTATTGTAAGCTTTTATCTTGAGCTAAGTTATTAATATATTATCATTTATCTCTTTACATCAAAAGGAAAGAAACGTCATGCATAGACGCAATCTTTTTTTTTCCACTCAATTTTCAAAATGGTTTCTATTGTTGCTTTCATGAAGGAAATTAACAGTAAAGACGATCATTATGAAAATGAAATTGAGAGAAGAATTTGCAATGAGGGGAAGCCTTGGTTATGACAGAATATTATCTTACAAATAGGTTCCCACAGTGTAGCGAATATTTTGTCCTTATTTTTTCCTTTAAGGTCAATAGCAGTTATCTGGAAACTCTTATAATAGGTCTTGAAGTCATATATTTAATAAATAAAACCCGAGATATTTAAAAGATCGCCAGTGAATGGCAGGAACACTAGGGATTGGCTATACTAGAACTCTACAGATCCAAAAGCACTACACAGTTCCCAAGGTCGAGGAGGGATGATGCCGACTCCAAAACAACGAATACGTGAGTGCGACAGGGATTTGTAGGACAGAGGCAGCTTTAACTAAAAAATCCCCTTCAGTTAACATATATGAAAATACTAATTCTGAGTTAGAGGAAATTAGATATTAAAGGAAATTTGTAGCTTAATGCGTATATATATATATATATATATATATATATATATATATATATATATATATATATATATATATATATATATATATATATATATATATATATATATATATATATATATATATATATATATATATATATATATATATATATATATATATATATATATATATATGTATGTATTATATATACGTATATATATATATATATATATATATATGTATGTATATATATACGTATATATATATATATATATTATATATATATATATATATATATATATACTATATATATATATATATGATACAGACAGAATAGCTTAACAGTCAGATATATGAAGATATGAGGATAGTGGAAACAGACTGGTATATAAAAATATCTTTATTTATGTCGACGTTTCATTACAACTAGTGTCATTTTCAAGGCTGCAATAAAAGAATAAATATTGTGGTTTATGAATACATATATATTATACAAAAATCTCATTAAACACATTTGTATATAAAAATCGATCAGCATTGCTGGAGGTACCAACCCATATAGAAGGGAGAGGGAGGTCGACTGGAATGTGGGCAGGTAAAAAGCAAAGAGGTCTGTTACGACAGGGAGAGATGATGGGGGAGTACCGGGCATTCAACAATGGTACAGTTTGTTTCATAGTTAGTGATTTCAGAATAGAGAGTGCTCGCTCAGAAGAGGCCCTTGTAATGATTTTAGATTGATCATATTCAGTATTACTACCACATTTTTTGGCATTCTCTCATTCGAAATTTCGGGATTCCTCAGGTTATCGCCCGTTCGATAGCTCACACTTCTGTGAGAGTCAGCGCGTAACTTGAGAAGTCTTTGGGTGCAACCCACTTAAGTTCCTAGAGAACACCGAAGTCAATCGTACTTATATATCACCCCAGACATCATAAGGTCACTTAAACGATCTTTATCTTGAATGAAGATCCAATCTTCAGAGGATTTTTTGGAATTAGATTAGTTTTAACTGCTCCATAATGTCTGGAAATAACTTGAGAAAGTAATTGCTTATAAGTTTTATCATGCAGAAATGGAAAACGCGTAGGTTTGAAGTTTGGAACAGTTGGAATTTTATACTTTGACATGAAGTGGTTGTTTAACATTTTCCGCACATATTGAAAAAAGACATGCCAATTGGGGATAAATGGAAGGCTCTATATAAACGAGTAGAGAAGACATTTGATTTAAGATATAAAATAAAAAAAAACTAGAGAGATAATAAAACGAAAAATATAAATATAAAAGCTAACCAGAATTACAAGACTACGACTAAGAGTGAGAGCTATAAAATATAGAATACGAGAGAGAGAGAGAGAGAGAGAGAGAGAGAGAGAGAGAGAGAGAGAGAGATCTGTGGTAAAATTGACAAGTATAAATTGATAGGTATACATGTAGTGGCAGGTTTATTTGCTATTATAATCACTGTTGCCGGTGCAGAAGTTCTAAAACAAACGGAATCCGTGAAGCGAACTATCAAAAAAAAATTACAGGCCTTGATGTTGGTAACTGATACTAAAAGTGATAAAAAATATTTATTTGATAGCAAGGCGTAAGGAAAAACTCGAGAAAAAAAAAGTAGAATGGAAAAGGGGATGAGTTTCAAGTGGGGTGATTGGTTAGGGTAGAAAATTACTACCAGAACTTTAATCACAACACGATATTTCAGGATATGGCAAAATGATTAGCTTTATTGTGACCAAATATTTTGCAGATTTTATGAGGATGCTCTAAGTGGAAAGAATGAAAACGAAGCATAGAAGTTTGAAATATATTGCAAATTAGTTACTACTCAGAGAAAATAGTAAAAATTACCTCAAAGTTATTGGTAATTCATTGTAAATATATCCTTTCATCTCTCAAATTGCCAAAGTTACATGAAGGAAAGCTTTTTGAAGGCAAGAGCGAGGTCACTAAGTGCTTTTTTTTTGTGGTTTGAATATAAGTGACTGATTCAAATAGAATGTAAATCAGGGAGTAAATTTTTAACTTGTCAAGAGTATGGATAGAGAGCAGAGTGAGTTGGTGTGAAAATGTGCAATAAATAGCGTGAAAAGCTTATTACTCAAATGTTCAGAAGCACCCGGAATATTGGGGGACACTTGAATTTGAATTCCAGTAACCACAATTGATTTTCCATGTCTTTTTTTTCTGGAAAACCAAGGAGAGGCCGTCAAGAAGTGTATCACAGCCATACCAAACGTCAGAAGATCATGTACTGTACTCGCGAGTAATGGTTGTCGGAGGGTATGTTGTCATATAAATGGTCAGGAAACGACTACTTGCTGAATTTAAAACAAGAAAGGTTATCAAATGTTTTGGTTAAGTGTTTCAAATGGAACTGGTGAAGGTTACTGGAATTCCGTGCAACATGATGTTCGAAAAAAAAATATTGTATGTAAAATTATATAGTTTAATACAACGTGCATCTATGTTTTCACTTGTATTTGTTAAAGATCCCAGAATGTAAGGTTAATGATTTTACCGAGAAAAATATTATGGTTAGAGAACACAAATAACCACGCAATGTGCCATTAACAATATTCTAGTGATAGGGAATCTTTTATCGCTATGATTTCTAATAACATACACAGATAATCATACTTGATATTGGTCCTCTAACGTTATCCTGGTCTTTTCAACGAATTTATAACGTACCAAACAAGTTATCTGCAACAGCTGCACTGTAGTCAATACCCTTATAAAATACTCCCTTATTATCCTTCAATATGATTATCCTAGATTTTATCTTTAATGTAAAAAAAAAGCTGTCGATGTTTATGGAAATAGTTTCTTATGGAAATTGTATAATATAAAGTGAATTAACTGAAAGTTCCTGCATAAAATAAGCGGTTCTTATGTTTTCAGAAGGTCAGTGATATCGCAACAGAAAGCTTCTCTTTGAAATCCAACACATAGAAGGATACGGTAAAGGTTAGCGAGATCCTTAATTAATTTTCATTTCTAAATCCTGCGACAGCAACGCTTGTAAGCTTGTAAGTGATCTGTAAACGTCACTCAGAGAAACCTTGAGAGACAATGAAACAGTCCTCTTCTCAGAACGGATGCCCTTCTGTCTCTGTCTACACAGTTTTCTCTTCTAAAAATGGTTCCCTAATGGAATAATATTACAACTGACTCTCATATTAACTTTCCAAAATAAAGTAATAACATATACTGATATGAACTGGTATATATTCACCAATAAATACGGGAAGTTTAATAAATTACTTTTCATTTCAAAGATATAAAATAATGAGGAAAATAGAGAAGATGAAAGTAAAAGTGGCTGCGAAAATGGGAGAATTTGCTTAAAAAATAAAGTAATTGAAACAACAAATATCACAAAACAACTCCAAAACAAAACGTAATGAATTTTGCCTTAAAGAAATATAATTCACCAGGGTTATTATACAGAAAACTGCATTACGTTCTATTTAATAATGCTCAACTTAAATACTTAAATTTCCTGATGAGTCCTCCAGAGTAGCTAAAGCACATCGGTAAGGTCCTTAAACAGCACAGATAAAAATCTGCAAACAAGCCTTGAAAGACTTTGGCGAAATCATTTTCTAGGAGGAAATATTTCATTGATTATACAATATTTTCTTTTCTTCACGTCAGTTGGTGATCTTTCCTTACCATACCCAGAGCACTCGTCTAACTTTCTGCTATTACCGGATTGGACTGATGAAATTAAATTTATACAAAATTACCCGTGTGGGCACTTGTGAGTGTGTACGGGCGGAATTTCATTTGACTTATGTGATTACATTGGGATATTTTTCCGGTTGATGGCCACATAAGATGCATATATATATATATATATATATATATAATATATATATATATATATATAATATATATATATATATATATATATATATATATATATATATATATATATACTATATATGTATATATATATATATATATACATACATATATATATACATATATATATATATATATATACCTATATATATAATATATATATATCCTATATATATATATATATATATATATATATATATATATATATAAATATATTATAGATTAGTCCGGCATTTTCCTTTAGCTTGTTTTTCTGTTCGAGCTCCCCCACCCTCTCTCTCTCTCTCTCTCTCTCTCTCTCTCTCTCTCTCTCTCTCTCTCTCACAGAGAGAGAGAGAGAGAGAGAGAGAGAGAGGCGCTCCAGCAGAAAAACAAGCTAAAAGAAAATGTCGGATTAATCATAGCTTTTGTGTCTCACTCTCTGAAACGACCTTCCATTGTTGTCCTTTCCTGTTCTCTGCCTAATTTTGTTTCCAACAGGATCACACCTGCATATCTCAGACACTGCAGGTGTCGTAGACGTTAGATGACCCAGAAAAACGCTCATTAGAGAACAAGGGAGACCAAAATGCATATAAAGGACCACAGGACGCATGAAGCAGCAGACTACGAGTTGACCTCTTGGTATACAGGTCATGTGAGGGCTGTCTACCAAACCCACCTCATGACTCCCGTATCTCTTTGTTGAACGAATTATTCTGATTGAGAGCCTTACCACTAAGGAACCCTTGAAGTCTATCTGTTAGCCTGACATTCAGGCAGTTGTACCCGAGGAAACAAGGGTATGTGGCGTTGGAAGTTATTTTCTACTGCTATATTTCTTACTGCTCATATGTCAATCGTCTTTAAAACCTCTTAAAAGTCTTAACAAATCTGAATTATCTTTGCTTGTTTTACTTGGTTGATAAGTGTTAAGTTCAATTTGCAGTTCAATTGCGTTTATGAGTGACACCCCCCTCTCATCCTTCCGCAACCCTTTTTGCAATTCCCTCATGGAAATAACCTGAAGTGATCACGCATAATTTCTTATATTGCAGACCAGGCAAATGTGTTGTTTCTGTGTGCTTAGTTCTGTTCCACGGCCCCCTACCCCATCTCCCTAATCCGCCCCCACATTGCAACAATCAACACTGAGGTTTTCCTCAAAATTGTTCTGTATAAACTGAGGTACTTTAATCATTGTGTAATATAAGTTACCATATCATTATTTATTAAATTCCCTTTTCAGCTCGGTGCTTTGAATTCCATTTGCAATGCTCTTCTGATTTCATGTCATTGTATTCAATTACGTGGATCACTGATTTTCCATTATAAATCTCAGTTAATTTACAATTATACTACCTTACCTTGTACATGGAAATATGGAAATTTGTTAGATATTGAAACCACTCTTAGGTAAGAATCAATTGTCTGTTACCACTCCCATATTCATAAAGAAAATGGGGACTTTCCTTGGATTTTCCTGCAATTTTCCTGCAATTTGCTACTTGCAAGACCTTACAGAGACTAGTTCAGCTATAGGCTGGGGCAAAGCTGAGGAATTGCAAGAGAAACAAACCTGTACAGCAAATCTAATTAAATTCTTTGGGTACACTATGGATATAGGTATACCGTGAGTATTTTATTTGATTCTTTATTGTGTTATCTAATTTGTGGGGCTAGGAATTTGTAATGTATTCCGCACTCTCGTAGAGTGATGAAGGCTACTGTACATCTCATTTCACTCGTGAGAGAAAGCGTTGCTGTTTGCACTCTTTTACACAACTTTGTTGTTACTCCATGCTAGAAAAAACCATGGTTCTTCAGTGATTAGCAGTTAATTGGGAAGTACACTGATAACAGTGATGCAGTGATTAATTCAGGGAAAGTATGAAATATTCCCACAGAATTTGTGAAATCCCTTAGGTAGGAATCATGTTTGGCAACTCTCCTCACACTACTCTCACACCCACAATGACTAATTTACTGTTAAAGATATTATTTAATTTGCTTATTTCTAGACCGTTCATCTTAAAACTCATATTCAACATCATACATAATTTCGTATCTATTACTCTGATCATAGAACAAATGTTTATACATTCATGTGTTAATTCATTCAAAGAAAGTCATGTTCAAATTCTCGCGACAGCATTAAAGGCAAACATGTTGGTCTGTGAGCTCGTCCAACTCACGTCCCAAAGACGACTGTGACAGCTCCATTGTTTCGATGATGGGTTGTTCATTCCCCCTTTATTTATAACCGCCATTTGGTAAACTTTATTAGATGTCAACCATCATCTTACTATTAAACAAGTTAACATAAATTCATCCACACACATTCATGACAATGAAGTTAATATAAAAGACCTTTTGAGTAAAATACAAACCCTCTTATATTATTTGAGTAATTATATTTGTATGAATACAGACCGTATGCTTTAGTAATTGCCCTGAGAAATCAAGGTGCATTAGTTATACAAGCCATACACACATGCATGCTACTGCTTTGCAACTTGCTTAGTGAAAGAACGACTCAGCTTCATAAACATAAACTTTTAAGCAATAGAAGGTATTCTGCTCACAACCACTGCAATACTTTTACAGTTCCATTACTGCTTACATTTCATTTCCTTAACGTTTAAGCATTTAATTCACTCGATTCCCCTCCCCCGAAATGAGTTGGACTACCAAGTGCCATACAATCAGGCATTGAACTCACTCACACTTGTGTTCTATTGCCACAGTGTGTTATCTAAGTTCTTCAGAACCCACTAGCATTGTTCTTTAAACACAACCTAAGAAAGTTTGTACTATAATTGGTACCAGCCCAAGTGCAAGCAACAAACTGTACTTTTGAGCACCAATACTAGTTCCTTGGGACCTCATTTCTTCACTCAATAACCCAAAAAGGTTGGATGGATTTTGCCTAACTTCCTTTGTGATCTCACCGCACATTGAGTAATACTCCAAGGCTGCTTTATTTGCAACTTGTGCCATGTTATCACCAAACCATGCTATGAATGCCACATATCTGGCCCTCTGGACACCTGCCACCCAGTACCAACACCACAGCCATCACTTTTGTGTGTGACAATCATCAACCGCACTGTGCCTCTTCATATTGAGTTCCACCAGTGTATGATTTACCTTACTTGCATTCTTGGTAACCCAATTGGGCCTTTGAGTGCCACTGACTCTCCAAGGAATGCTCCCAGTGCCACCACTTTCAGCAGAACACTTCCTTGGCAAACATATGAGCAGCAAGGGCTTAGTTGCCTTCTGCTCCTTAACATATGCCGAGCAAGGAAACTTTGAGGAAGTCAGGAAGGCCGTCATGAAGACCTATGAAATTACCCCCAAATGATGGAGACAATGTTGGCATGGCCAGCCCAAGGGAGTCGGTAAAACTTAAACAGAATGGGCTTATCATAAGACCCAAGCCATTTAACGTTGGCTGGACTCCCTCAGCATCACATTTGAGGAAATTTTCAAGTGCATGAAGCTAGAGGATTTCTTCTTTGAAGCTCCAAGCACATTAGCCACCTATTTGTGTGAGAAAAGTCACATGACCTTGGTGAATGCTGCCACTTGGCAGACAACTGGGGCACCTACAACACCTATGCTAGTTCCCCGGAGTGAAGGATCATCCCACTAAGCCACTTGGCATGTTTACACCACCCCAGGAGTGGGCAGCCTTCTAGTCCCCCAATGTGCAATCACTGCAAAAGGGTAGGATATCGAAAGGAGCAGTGCAAATTGAAAAATAGAGAACCATCCTAGGACCAACTTTCAGCCCAAAACCAACATGTAGCTCTGTACCAGCCAAGGTTTAACCAGACTGTAGCAAAGACACCTGCTGAGACTGTGGGATAACCGTCCATGCCTCAGCTTGTTACAAGGGGTGTAAGAAATTCCCTTCCCTGCCCCCATCCCCCACCCCCCCACCCCCACCCTAAAGTACCACAATCTCTACCCAATATCATCAATACTGGTTTAGAGGTCAGCCTCATAACTAGTGGGCATGTGATAACTGCGGCCACCGTCCAAGAAGATGAACATATAATGGTTGGTTGGATCAACAGTGGCGCAAAGGACTTACCCATAGTCTACTTGCAAGTCACCACAGGTGACTCCTCCAGAGTGAAGGAGCGCCTATTTCGGGTGGTGCCATCCCTATCGACTGGTCAACCCTTGCTACTAAGGCAAAACCTTACAGAAGAGAGACTCTTTGATTCCACTGCCTGATGGCACTGTGAAAAGGAGGAGCCAGACGCACCAAACGATCCTCTTCCTCAGGATCTCTCCTTGGCTGATTTTTCTTGGTTGCATGAGCCGCTTGACGCTGGCCCTGCCCCGGACAACACTATCAGCCTCCACTCTCTTGATTATGGGAGTTGATGCTGACACACTGACCTTGGACAGAGATCACCTCATTGTGGCTCAAGCTGAAGATGTTCAGCTGCAGCATCTCTGCTACAGGCAAAGGTGGTGGAACAGGCCCTTGATGAAATTAGCAGGCATTTCATGTTATTCGAACCACCAAGGCCATTTCAAACAAGGTTTAATGGTCTGGGGTATGGAAGGTAGTCAAGGCCTACATCACATCATGCCTTAGCTGCCAGAGATCAGGGAACATACCTTTGGTCAGTGTCACTTTCTAGGATGTCATCATAAACTATTACATGCCCCAATTGCTTGGCCAAAACCAAGATGGGAAACACCCATTGCCTCACCATCATAGATTGCTGTACAAAATAACCCGAGGCCATTCCCATCCAAAGCAAAACTTCAAAAACTACCATCATGGCCTTGATCAAGTTCTTTTGTAGGTTTAGTTTCCCTGCCACCATCCAGATCAATCAAGGACAACATTTCATGTTTAAAGAATTCCATGACAGCATGGCTAGTCATGGAATCAAACACTTTCATTTAATTCCCTACCACCATAAAGCAAAGGAATCATAGAACGGTTCCACCAGTAAGTAACCTAAACCCTGTCAAGGCTTCAACATGAAAGTGGAGTGATGTAGTAGGTAAACGTGCCATATGCTCTCTTCACTATTTGAAAAAGCCAGTTGGAAACCTATGGCTACAGTCCTTTTGAGCTTTTGTATGCCCACACCTCTAAAAGGTAACTCAACATCGTCTGTGAGACTTGGATGGAAAACACCAAAGCAGATTGAGTGAAGGACCTCCAAACAATACAAAATAAAATATGAGCAGCCTGGGCAATAGCTCATACTGTGGAGGAAGTAGTCCATGAATGAGTCAAATTACAGGTTGGCAAGGAGGCAGCTACCCTTAATTTTACTGTTTGGGACCAGGTCCTAGTCCTTAGCATGGGAACCACTCACATGGCCTCACAAAATATTGGGGAAGAGGGGAACCCACTATTACCTTGTGAACTGCAGTCAGTGGAGAGCCAAGTGACTCCACATCAACTTCCTCAAACCTTATTGAGACAGAGGCAAGGAGGAGAATGGTGAGAAGCCACAGACTTCAGGTACCCTGGTGGGTAATATCATGAGCCTTCAGTCCCCAGCCACAAACTCTGATATAATAGCAAACCTACACCAGGTCTTGATATCCATAAAAGATGGGCTATACAAGATCTATTACTCTAGTATCCCCAGGTGATCTGGGATCGCTTGGGTTACACAAACATCCTGGAACACACCATTCACTTGGACGTGAACACAAACCAAATAGCCTAAGGTTACTATCAGGTCACTCCACAGAAAGTGGGTACGTTTAAGGCACAGGTCCAGCTATAATTAGACCTTGGCCTGACTGAAGACAGCCACAGCCCATGGTCATGACCAGTTTCCCAAGTTTCCAAAGGAGGGAAGGGGTATTTGACTCTGTATAGATAACCGTAAGCTAAATGTGGTCACCAAACCTGAGCCATTCTCCTCCGTGAATAGATATATGTCTGGATAGCCTGAAAACTGCTCCTTTCCTCAGTAAGATTGATCTGGAGAAAGGACACTGACAAGCACCCCTGTCAAAGGAGTCATGTCCTCTGACCATGTTCACAATGCTGGATGTGTGTAAGGATATGCCTTTTGGCCTAAGAAAAACACTTCCAATTGTTTCCAGAGACTGGTGGATGATGGTCCTGGCTGGTCTCAAGGACTGCATCGCCTACCTGGACAACTTTGTAATGTAAACTGACTTGCAGGAGGAACACCTCAGCATTCTCATTATACATATATATATATATATATATATATATATATATATATATATATATATATATATATATATTATATATATATATAGATATATAATATATATATATATATATATAATATATATATATATATTTATAATGGGTGGGTATGCCACACCTGTTTGCTACTTTATTAACTGAATACAGCTCTTTTATGGTTTCAAAATGGTCCAAAATGCGCATAATTTTCCAAAATTTTCTCTTACTGCGTCCCCCTTACCCTCAGATGATAAGGTTTGCTTCACTTGCCACCCCACGCATATACGACCTAAGAAAAATGATGGCACTGGTTGGTGGGATAGCTCTGCGTCACATATTCTCATAAAGCACCACTTGTTCGAAATGGACTGAGGAAAGGCAAGAAGTAGTTCTGTTGTCTAAAAGTAAGTGGCTTAATTAATTGCATATGTCAATTCAGTGTACTAACATAAATTTTCTTAAACTAAGGTATTCAACGTACATCTCATGAGATGTACGCTGAATCCCTTAGTTTAAGAAAACCTTACAGAAATATAAGTAAAATATATTTTTACTTATATTTCTGTACACCAAAGATGGTGTACGGAAGCCACATCTGCCCGTTCCCTAGTAATTATAAATTCGATAGGGAAGATTTGCCTATGCCGCTCCTCCCCGTCAAAAACTCCACCTCTCCTACAGCTCAATGGACCCCATTGTCATACCTTTCCACACCTGGTGCTGTCGTCCAAATTTCACTTCCAGGCCACCGTCAACACCCCAAGAAAGCTGGCGCCAAGATGTTATAAAACAAGAGACAAAGAAAAGGCGAGAAGGAAGACGGCTGGAGAAGCGAGTTTGAGAGTCATTCCTATAGCAGACATAGTCCTGTTCACACTAGGGTGATTTCCCTGTCACTTACACCCCCATACCACTGTCTAGGGTCAAGACTTTTTCTCCCCCTAAGCTCATTACCCTGCGCTCGGCTCTACTCTAGACTACGATTGTCAAAGAAAAGGTAAGTTTGGTTTTGAAACCTGTTCAACGCACAATTCTTTTCCATCCTTAATGGCTGTCTGCTCACATATATATATACAACTAAAATTCCCCATTGCATCTCCTTCAGAGAATAAGTGCAGTGAAGAAGTATTTGTGAATTGCATCCAGAAGTGTTCATTTATATTGCAAACTCGTAACAGTGTTAAGTTACTTATCCTCTCTGCCTTATGCAACTCCCAATTTGCATACATCGTGTTAAATCGAGAATCACAGTGCATCCTTAATTACAAAATTAGGAGAACGCAATTGTGCACCACCTCTCACGTGTTCCACGGTCCCAGGATAGCAATCATCCATCCCTAGTCCCAAGGTGAAAAAATTAAAATGAAGAACTGCTAATAACTATTATTTTATGATTGGTGATAATTAACAAGAATTTTATTCCTTTAAATTCTGGGGATTTACATTTTCCGGAGTTTTCATAGTGGCACTATTTGATTTGTTAATTAACGTAACCCCAGTGCCACGGAGTTAGTGCCTTCAGTTCCTGTGTAATTGTTCTGAGTGACACAATAATAGTCTTAGTTGAGTGTAATTTTTGCAGTGATAACCTTTGTCAATTGTTAAAATGACGGGAAAGTGATCAATTCCCGCAGAAAACTTACAATATTCAATCTAGCTTGGAAATCCTTTCTGGCAATCATCCATGTAGAGGCCGCTGCCTTTCCAGTAACCAATTTGTTATTTAAACCTTTGAATTTTCTTGTACAAACTTCAACTAGTTACTTAATTGGCAGAGTAGCTTGATTCATATGCCATTCTAATATTAATTCATATATGAATTCCATTATTAATCATAACAATGTAAATTGAAACTATGTTTGCATTTATATGACAACGTTAATCTGTGTTGGTATCTCCCGGCCGCATAGTCCTGAAGTCTGGAAGAAAATAAACCTCTCGGATATAGAACCAATCATAGCGTGATTTGGAGCGGTGACGTCGTGAGACTCCACCCTACTAGTGTTACCAACTATGCACTTTTCTTAATTTATGCAAAAGCACCAGTTTTGAAAATATAATTTTATATAATAGATTATAATATTGGTAAATGTAATCATTGTAGTAATTGTATACAGAAACTATGTATCAAATATGTAGTACCAGCTAATATTTACCCTGGCGCTTATTATCATAAAAAGGTACTGAGATACGCAAGGCATATGGCAACATTGCTCAATAAAAAAACACACAGGAGAGGTATCTCCCTGGTAATCAGTTGTTTCATTACATAATTCACGCAGAAGCACCAGTTTTGAAAATGTAATCTTATATAATAAGTTATAATATTGGTAAATATAGTTATTAAAAAGGTATTGAGATACGCAAGGCATATGGTAACATACATAATACTTCACACCTTGAAATTATTTAACTACTCATTTTGGTCTAGACATGTAGGCCTTTATTACATAAGTAGACCAATTTAGGCTGAAAGTTTAAGATTTTTGTTACTTTAATTGTATTTTCATTGGAACCATTGCACCCTTCAGCATGAACAAATTTTGCTTTGTTGATCATGTATATTTAGACTGCAAGTTGATTTGTTCTTTGCTGGTTATATACATATATATTTTCTATGATTGTTTTGTAGTTTTGGCTCAGTGTTTTTGAAATTTTCCTATTTAAAGTCAGGCTAGGCTAGACTACAGATGGTAAGTCATGTTCAGAATTATGCATGGTGTGAGACAGGAAATATAGATCTTTAATTTAGTTTAGGTGTTTGGGTTTGGTTAGGATAAGGTAATTCTATGATGAAATAAATAAGAAAAAAGTCATATCTGATAATGATATCCAACGGAAATAAGTAGTAAATTTATTCTAATCAAAGAAAAATATAACAGAAAACATAAATTTACCTTTTAGCACAGTTAAGTCCTAAAGTACAAATTTACCATATCTATTGCAACCTACTATCTATTTCAAGGCCCATGACACCCTCCTTTTTTTATATAACTAATGAACTAGGCTTCTGATTAATGTGAAACCCAAACCACCAGAGTTTGAGACACCGACCTAATTAAAACCCTTAAACGCCGACTGGACGTATTTTACGTCGACATTTTTTGTCTCTCGGGTGCCGACTGGACGTATTTTACGTCGACATACAAAAGTTTTTTTTTAAATTCGCGGAAAAATACTTTTAGGCCTACCAGCCAAAAACTTTTGAATCACGCGCCTTGGGGGATGCTGGGAGTTCACGGATCAAGGTGTTGTTTTGTTTACAATCGTTACGCAGGCGCGCAAGCGCGAATTTCTTTCTTGCCGCACTAAAAAGTATCTGTGACACATCTCGGAAATTATTTCGTCACTTTGACATAATTTTTTTACCATTTTGAATTAGCCGTTACATAAAGTTTTATATATGAAAATGTGTGCATTTTTATGTAAAACACAACAAAAAAATACTCATGATTGTAGCTTTTATCAGTTTTGAGATATTTTCATATAAATAATGATAAGTGCCAAAATTTCAACCTTCGGTCAACTTTGACTCTACCGAAATGGTCGAAAAACGCAATTGTAAGCTAAAACTCTTATATTTTAGTAATATTCAATCATTTACCTTAATTTTGCAACTAATTGGAAGTCTCTAGCACAATATTTCGATTTATGGTGAATTTATGAAAATACTTTTTTCTTACGTCCGCGCGGTAACTCTTCCGAAAAAAATCATACATGCGATTGTGGTAATGTTTGCACCATTTTAAATTAGCCGTTACATAAAGTTTTATATATGAAAATGTGCGCAATTTCATGCACAATACAACTAAAAACAACCCATGGTTGTAGCTTTTATCAATTTGAAATATTTTCATATAAAAAATGATAAGTGACAAATTTTCAACCTTCGGTCAACTTTGACTCTACCGAAATGGTCAAAAAACGCAATTTTAAGTTAAAACGCTTATATTCTAGTAATATTCAAGCATTTACCTTCATTTTGCAACAAATTTGAAGTCTCTAGCACAATATTTCGATTTATGGTGAATTTATGAAAAAAATAACATTTTCTTTACGTCCGCGCGGTAACTCTTCCGAAAATATCATACGTGCGATTGTGGTAATGTTTGCACCATTTTAAATTAGCCGTTACATAAAGTTTTATATATGAAAATGTGCGCAATTTCATGTAGAATACAACAACAAATAATTAAAGGTTGTAGCTTTTCTCATTTTTGAAATATTTGCATATAAATCACGATAAATAGAAAAAAAACCACGTTCGGTCAACTTTGACTCTACCGAAATGGTCGAAAAACGCAATTGTAAGCTAAAACTCTTACAGTATAGTAATATTCAGTCATTTATCTTCATCTTGAAACAAATTCGAAGTCTCTAGCACAATATTTAAATTTATGGTGAATTTAAAAAAAAAACTTTCCTTCCCTCCGCGCGCGGATTCTCCGCCACAAATCTCCGAAATGTGTACGTCCCATTCTCGGAATATTTGCTCCGTTTCATATTAGGCATTTCATAGAGTTTTATATATGAAAATGTGCGCAATTTCATGTAGAATAAAACGAAAAATATTTGAAAGTTGTAGCTTTTCTTATTTCCGAAATAATTGCATATAAAAAATATATATAAAAAAAATTCGACATTCGGTCAACTTTAACTCGTCAGATATGGTCGAAAACGGCATTTGTAAGCTAATATTCTTATAGTATAGTAATATTCAATCATTTTTCTTCATTCTGAAAGAAATTGGAAGTCTCTAGGACAATATTTAAATTTATGGTGAATTTTTGAAAAAAATATTTGTTTACGTCTGCGCGTTACGAATTCATGCATTATTTTGTGATAATATTTTCTCTGTGTTGCTTTTATCGTTTTACAATGTGTTATATACCAAAATGATTGCAATTTAGTGTACATTACAACGAAAAAAAAAGTAACTTGTTACCTTTAACCGTTTTGCGTACAGCGCGATTTGAATACAATTATATATGAAATTTCGTTTTTGCGCTATCATATATCGCATTATTTATATATGATAATGATAATTTTTTTCATTTCTGATGGTTGCATACTAAACTTCAGGAAATGACAAAAAAAGGAGCCAAAAATGAACTCTTAATCTTGAAAACTAAGCGCGCTGTGATTTTTTGAAAAAAATATTTTTTCCGCTTCCGCACTCACTCTGAAACACCTCCGGCACACGGGAGACATTTTTTTTTTTTTTACTGCTTCGGCGTTTAAGGGCTAAGAAAAATGGATTCAAGCATCTACTCCGCATTATTGTCTTACTTTATATCGAGAAATGTCATCTCAATTTTGTGGCATGGTGAGAACGGAAATTAAGACCTGACAACTAGGCGCAGAAAGACGTGTGTCGACCATGACGTGCCCCATGACGTTTACACCTGCCACGCCCCCGTTTCTGTATGGTTATGAAATAATATATAATTTGTAGTGAATTATACTGTTCTTTAATGGAATCTAAAATACCGATGGGTTATTATGTTTGAATAAACTCATTTTTAGCTTCACTTATGTTTATTATTTAATTAATATGTAATTCTTACGAAAATGAAGACAGAAAATAAAAATCTCGGTTGGCAGTCAGGTACACGTCTGTTAGATACAGGCACTGACAAGGGCTCCTGCTGACACCTTGCTTACTGCCTACTATTGATATTTTATATCATGTCTAGAATGCTTCACCATTGTCCACAAGGTTGTCGTAATACTTTTGTGTTGCGACTCTTAACATACTACAAGAGGGAAGAAGACAATAATAAACTGTATAGTTGAATATTATGCATTATCAGATTCTCTCACTCTCTCTCTCTCTCTCTCTCTCTCTCTCTCTCTCTCTCTCTCTCTCTCTATCTATATATATATATATATTCATATATATATATATATGATATATATATATAGATATATATATATATATATATATATATATTATATTATATATATATATATAATCTGTTTAAAAATTCAATTTCAGGTGTGGAAAGATTCCCAATCAGAAGCATACCTAAGTGCTCTAAGACCAAAGTGGAGATGGCATTTAATTTAAAATTTATGAAGCACGAACTATAAAAATTTATTCCCCATTCCTGTGAAGTGTGCTTCCTATAGACAGAAGTATTAACTATTATTATCTCTGGTTATCTTGATATCTAAGAAAGGTAAGCAGTTATCTTTTTCAGTTTCTATGGTAAAGTTTATGTTACTGTGCTGAGTATTCACGAACTCCAAAAAGGCATCAGCCTGCCATGCATGTCTAAGTAAAATAAAAGTATCATCTACATATCTCTTGTAAAAAGTTGGTTTAAAAGAACTTGGGCATTCGGCTAAAAAATTTTCTCTAAAAAATCCATGAACACATTGGCAAAAATCGGGGCTAAAGAGAGTTCGGAAGCCTCAAAGTTAATTTAATACCTGTTAATCCTCTCAAAATGGGCCCACTTCTTGGTCATAAAGAGAATTTGCAACCGTTTATGCGATCCAATATTATTTACAAATTTACTTGCCCGGGGTGTCCCGGTACTTACGTTGGATCGACGAAACGCTTGTTGCAAGTTCGATATTCTAGTCATTTGGGAGTAAGCTACAGAACTGGCCAGAGGATAACCAATCCTGAACTTTCTAATATAAGAAATCATGCAGCTCTTTGTAAAATTGAAATTAACAAAAAACATTTTTCGATAATTGACAATACCAAGCATAGCCAATATATAACGACACTTGAGTCTTTACATATCAAGCACCTCGTTCCTTCCCTCAATTCTAGTCAATCCTCTACTCAACTTTTCTTAGCGTAGTCGAGATCTGGGCAAACGGCGGTCCTACAGCCATTCCTTTCTTGTCCTTCGCTTTTATTAAGTTAATATTTCCTTTTTAATGCTAAATTTCTACAATTTTAATGTCACCTTTTAAATAATTTTAGTATTTTTAGCTTTTAACTATAATTTTTATGAATAACTTTAGTATTTTATGTTTTCCTTTTAAAATAGCATGTAAACTTTGATTATTATTTTTTATGAATGTGAATTGATTTTACATTACAGACTGATGATGTGTCAGGATGACACGAAACGTATCTCATAATAAACTCCTTAACTGATCTACTGAGTTTCGGTAACCCTCTGATGTCTACATGTTCGCACCTTTTATATATATATATATATATATATATATATATATATAGATATATATATATATAATATATATATATATATATATATATATATATATATATATATATACACACACACACACACACACACACACACATATATATATATATATATTATATATATATATATATATATATATATATATATATATATATATATATATATATATACACACACACACACACACACACACACACACACACATATATTATATATATATATTATATTTATATAATTATATATATATATATAATATATACTATCATATATATATATTATAATACATATATATATTATATATATATATAATATATATCTATTTATTAATCATACTTACACACACACAACACACACACACCACACACCCATATAAGATTATCTATATATGTATTATTATCTATATATATTATATTAGTATATATAATATATATCTATAATTAATATATACATTATATAGATATATTATACTATAGATAGATATATATATATATATATATAAAGAATAGATATTATATATATTACAGACATTTATAGATAACAATATATAGATATAATAATAATTATCTTAATATAGAATATTATATTATATTATAGTATATATAGATAATTATATATAATTATATATATATAGGAATATAAATATATATATATATATAGATATATTATTAATATATTGTTACGTGCCTGTGCATAGATTTTATGTGATATTTTATATCCAGGTTATTTGCTAGATAATGGTGGCAGTAAACCTATGACAGGTGCAACACAGAGTAGTTAAATACTCTAGAAATATAATATAGTTGATAAAGTGGGATGCACCTACTAGCACAAACTCAAGTGAGGGCAATTAAATGCAAGGCAAAACTTATTATATTTATTAAAATATATTCGGCACTATCCAAAACGCCATACTCGGGTTCTGCAATTGACAAGAGAAAACCCAATATAAATTTTTGGTAATAACAAATCAATTCAATGTTAAGGGAATATAATATCAGATATAATTTGGTTAACTTAAGTATACTCTGACTTGCCTTTGCTGGATATCCTTTATGAAAGTATAATAATATATATACAAGTGGCATATATGAGGTACAGGAGACTAGTCACCAAACAGCAGTCTTACAGGAGATTTATTATCAAGAGAAGAACACAAACAATGGGACTAACGTAAGTACCGAAGGCAAGTACCAAACAATTCATCAAAGTTAAGTACGTCCAAAACAACCATAAACAAGGTACGTATAACTAAAATACACAATGACTAATTGATACTTAATAAACCATCACACAATAATGCTTATAATAGAATTAAGATGTAAGCTAATGAGTTATGATATATATCAGAACGAGAGATCCATCATAATAAACAACCACTGCAGCAACGAATTAACGTATTCGTCAATAAAGTGCCGACAGGCAATTACAAACAATACAAGATATCAACTAGCGAATGGACTGGCTAACTATCGTTTAATTACCAAGGGTAAAGTAACGGACTATATAAAAACAACACTTCTTACCTACAGAAATGATAACACATATAGCCACTGACCTGATGCACGCATATGCAACAATATATACCAACTCCACTGGTCCATTCTCCTTCGTGACTCTGGGTCGAGTGTCAGGATAACCTCTCTTGTTTAGCTCTCGGTATCGACTGCTGTAATGGTCTATATGCTGAAACCTGTAACTTTGGCTGAACTACCTAATGGTATTCTGTACACGGTACTTACTTTTTGATACCAAACAAGCAGTTTGCCTCTCTTGAATAGTAATAAAAAAAAGGAAAACAAAAAGAATAAACGTAAGCAAACAGTATAAACAAAATTAATGAAAATAAACATAAACTTGTGAGAATATATATATATATATATATATATATATATATATATATATATATATATATATATATATATATATAAAGAGAGAGAGAGAGAGAATCTGATAATGTATAATATTCAACTATACATGTCCGTGATGGTACGCCATTAAACATGGCATGATACCGACCTATTTAATCCAATCTCAGTTTATTATTGTCTTCTTCCCTCTTGTAGTATGTTAAGAGTCCCAACACAAAAGTATTATGACAGCCTTGTGGACAATGGTGAAGCATTCTAGACATGATATAAACTATCAATTGTAGGCAGTAAGCAAGGTGTCAGCAGGAGCCCTTGTCAGTGCCTGTATCTAAAAGACGTATACCTTCTCTAACACGAATCACCATCTCCTGAGTCTCTGACTTGCCAATCCAGAGATTTTTATTTTCTGTCTTCTTTTTCGTAAGAATTGCAATAATAATTAAATAATAAACACAAGTGAAGCTAAAAATGAGTTTATTCAAGCATAATAACCAATCGGTATTTTAGATTCCATTAAAGAACAGTATAATTCACTACAAATTATATATTATTTCATAATCATACAGAAACGGGGGCGTGGCAGGTGTAAACAAACGTCACGGGGCCCCACGTCATGGTCGACACACGTCTTTCTGCGCCTAGTTGCCAGGTCTTAATTTCCGTTCTCACCATGCCACAAAATTGAGATGACATTTCTCGATATAAAGTAAGACAATAATGCGGAGTAGATGCTTGAATCCATTTTTCTTGATTAGGTCGGTGTCTCAAACTCTGGTGGTTTCGGTTTCACATTAATCAGAAGCCTAGTTCATTAGCTATATTAAAAAAGGAGGGTGTCATGGGCCTTGAAATAGTTAGTAGGCTATTCACAGGTTTTGTTGTGCAGATATCCTAAACTATGCACAACTTTTGCTTTGTTTTTTTATTCATATTACCATTGCAGCCTCGGATATCAACAAGTTTTCCTTTACAGATATTTCATGATAAATATTTAAACCAACACAGCCCAAGCAACTACATTCTTGGAATATAAGAGACACAAAAATATATACAAAGATTATTCATACTGTATAATATACAAAAGTTGATTGACTCCAAATTGCACAGTTCCGTTGTCAACCAGACAATGAAAATTGAATAATTCATTTGTCTTAAGAGCTATAATAAATACACAAAATGAATATGATGCTTAAGCACTATCTAAAAAACTATTGTGAAGTGCAAGAAATAAAAAATAGAAAAAAAGTTTCCACCTTGGCATTTGATTTAAATATATACCAGGAGGGCGGAGTCTCACGATGTCACCGCTCCAAATCAAGGCTCTGATTGGCTCCAATATCCGAGAGGTTTATTTTCTTCCAGACTTCAGTAATATGTCTCCTGGCCCATCAGTAAGAGCGCACTTACTACCGTCTACTCACTTCGATAAAAAGATTTAACATTTGACAGTTCTCAAGCAATAAGCATTAAATACCTTTCACTTTTACTTAGAGCCATCCATAACGCAAACAATCACATTATTCCCCGTTGTGTTATTTATTTAATCATTAACATATATTCTATACAGGAAAACATTCTTGAATACCCTTCATGAGAGCAGAATAATATTTACTCATGTCATGCAGCACATGTTTTTTCTTTATTACTCTGAGTGACATACAAACCTTCTGTTTTACAATAGGCCATAATTGTTTGACCTTATATCAAACCGCATTACTTTTACCTGAGCCGCGGTGAGGGAAATTTTACATTTTACATTTAACTTGAAAGCATAACTTTTCTTTTGTTCCTTTGAAACTGACACGCATTCTGGCGATTTCCTTTGTTTTATTCTGATTTCATTTCCTTGCAATTTACAATTTAAATCTTCCATGCTCATTAGCACAGTTTAATTTTTACCATTGCCATTACCAAATTTTTGTTCTTTCTTAATTAATTTATTAGACTTTTGCTGTTCCTGCACACATTTATTTTACTTAATTATTAAGTAATCGCTGCACAAAAATCGGTACCAGCCTGTGTGCATGTTACCCCGTGTTTTCGAACACCTACTTACCAACTTGTGCAATAGCCGCTTTTGTCTGTGCACAAGTCCACAATGACTGTACTTTGATTTTATCCTCATTCCACGTGAACGAACCAAAGTCCTGCGGGACCCACAAACTTTGTTTTATAGGAACATCAACGATCCTGTTCTTTACAAACAAAATCTACGCACTACTAGTGACATTAACTGTTCACTGAACGTCCATCCACACTCAACAACGACCAATTGTCGTATGTAATTATCTTACCATTTATCCTGTAAGTGCCACCTTCATTAGCCTTTCAGTTCTTGGCTTTCCCAAGCCCTTTACAGCGAGCAAATTTATTTCTTTTTCCTATCCCCAGCTTTGGTGACTTCCCCAGTTTTGCACACCGAGGACCTGTCTTGACCCTTCTTTCCTATTTTCCTGCCTTGGTGGTTCATCAGGTTCCCAACCTACTGTTCCATCTTGGCCCTGCTTTCACAGTGCCCCACCTGTTCTACGGCTCACCATCTTGATACCAGCGCCATTGTGTACCTGTGCCATTGTGGGCACTCACCATTCTGTGCAGAGGACTAATACTCAACACTACACCTCTCCCACACAACCATGGCTACTTATGCTGAATTATACCAGACCTTTCTAGAAATAAGACAGGGTCGTGCCCTCAGAGGAGAAACCCTAACAACTTGGATCGACACCCAAGTTACTAAAGCTCAAAGGGATCAAGAATCCAGGGATGAGAGGGAAAGAGCAGAGCAAGAAGCTAGGAAGGAGAAGGAAAGAGCAGAGCAAGAAGCCAGGGAGGAGAAGGAGAGACTAGAGCTAGAAGCGCAGTGTGCCCATGAGTTGGCTCTTGAACAAGCTCACCCCGACAGTGCCATGGCACTCGCCCAACATAAAGCCGATCACCCCTCTCTAGCCACGCCCCAATCCGCTCAAAGCAGAATGCTCATGCTCATCCAGAAGTGGTCGGAAGATGAGCCCAAAGCATGGCTCGATCATATAGAGAACGTGTTTGCCAACTATGGCCCAACTGCAATCGAGATATCACTAAATCTGAACAAGCACATGAAGGGCAAGGGTTGGATCGCACTGCGTACTTTAGCAATTTCTGAGAAAAGGAGATCTAGCAGCAGTCAGAAGGACGGTCAACAAAGGCTACGAAATTACACCTGAACGCTGAAGAAAATGCTGGCATACCCTACTCAAAGAAGCTAGACAGTCCTGGATGGACTGGACATATCACAAAGGAAGAAAACCCGTTGGCTGGATTCACTTGAAGTCAAAATGCTTGAAGACCTTTCTGAGTATGTGCAATTGGAGGATTTTTTCTATTATGCTCCAAGAGCACACACCACATATATTAATGAGAAGTATCCCACAACCATTGTGGAATGCTGTCGTTTGGCAGATGATTTGGGATCACATCATCCCCACCTCAGCTTTCTCGGCAAGAAAGTTACACCTCCAAGTTCCATGTCCTCAACGGCCCAGATCAAGAACATGCCCACCTCTAAGCCAGTTAATTGCATCTTCTGCAACCAAATTGGACATAGCAATGAGCATTGTCCCAACAAACCAAGCAACAGCCACCCAAGTATGAACATTTAAAGTAGCAAAACTCAATACTGATTTTATTCTCAGTAATAATAAAAAAGAAAATACCAGTAATAAAAAATCATTGTAGCAATGTAATAACAATGGCAGATTCTGCAGATGACACTTTGCAAAACTAGAGATTAAGTCATTTAGGAAAAGACACCTCATTTTCCCATCTTTCCACAATTTAGATATTCTTGCTTCAATGTTAGGATTATTTGTATGAGCGAATTGCTGCTTTTCTGTGAACAGAGTGGAAGCAAGAGGTCTGTCTAAAGTGGAGCAGTTTCGTGTCTCAGCGACAGAGGGCAAACCTCCTTGCAATCATGTTGCAAGTTGCACATAGTTTATGATGCCTCTGTTCTATGTCTGCCATATCTTTTAGGTCGTTTGTGATAATGTGACACCAATACAGAAATTCATGCGTGAATTCCAGCTGATTATTTCCAAGGAAAATTTGTGGTTCTGCAATATGCTTAAGCAATCTCAGGAGCAACAACATGCACTGGGTCTTGGTTTCATTGTATAGGATATCAAATTCCTTGGCATTTTGGCAGCAAGTGTAAATGAGTTGCTGGAGACCATGCACTGATGGGGAAATCAGAGCCATATCATCAGAGTAACAGAAGTTTTTTATTGTTGTTTTGTTGATGGTGCATCCAACTGAGAGTGAGTTCAATTTGACATTCAGGGCAACTGTTTACATAATAAACAAGTTTGAAGAGAAAATGCCCCTTGGCGAATTCCGTTTATGGAGCTGAAGATGTTTGGCAATACGTTACCCCATTTGACACAGAATTGCTTTGTGGAGAACCAGCAATATAAAATGTCAATAGAATATAGAGGTGTGCCTCTTTTTTCCAGCTTCAAATAGGTTACTTTGTCAAATGCTTTTCTCACATCTACAAAACATAGGGAAACAATAGAGGCTGATGATAGGTAAAAGTTCAGCAAGTCTTTCAGTATGTAGATGCAGGTGGTTTGCTTCAAATATGAACTGTATCTTCTTGCAAACATAGTGATTGCAACCAGGCAGTAATTGTCAGAGTCAACTGCATACTTTAGCTAGTTTTTGATTAATGGTATTAAATGAACTAAGAGTAGGGAGTCTGAAAGAAACTGGGGAATTATGCACACATTTAATAGGGGAGCTTGTAAAATGAAATTATCAGTTTGCTGAATTTGAAGGCTTCAGCAGGGGGACCATTGCAGCCAGGGAGTTTATTATTAGGTAGGTTGTTCATGGCATAGCTGATGTTACCTGGTGTATTGCCTGGTGTTATCAGTAAGTACATCCCTTTGGGAGTCTTGATTGTTTATGCAATTTAGGATAGTGAATGATACTGTGTAACTCACCTAGAATCATGCAGCATTGATCAAAATTATTTTTATTTTCCCAGGGCATATAGATATTAATTATTAGGATCTCAGAGTCACCTACTGTCACTTGAAGCCCAAGCAATCTATTGTTCCTACAGGTCAACACATTTGCCATATTGTCTGACAATTTTTTCCATATGAAAGTAAGGCACCTTTCAGGTGACCAGCTATGATTTGATCTGTAACTTGCATTGATGAGGTTGGGAAAGCTCTGAAGTCTTTAAGTACTAAATTGCAGATGGCAATGTGATGTGCCTAGAGGAATTTCTTGCAATGCAATGATGCCTTTCATGCTTTTGCAGAACATGCTTAGGAGAGGCGTGAGGCCAAAGATATTGCATGAGATTATGTCTAATGTATCCATGGTAACTCACAAAGATGGGAGATGAGAGAGGTGATCATTTTGGTGGATGGGGGGTTAGCCAGATGAGTAGGCAGCCACTCTCCATGGGAGGTTGGCTGCCACTTGGAGTAGAGGCGCCTAAACTCCTGCTTGGGGTGTCAGTAAGTTTCCCTAGAGGGGGTTGGTCCTGGGTTAGGTAATATCTTGAGATTTATATTTAGACTGAAATGTTTGCCTTAAGAACACCAAGGTGTTGAAATAGGCAGATAACACTGTAAGCCACTTTATGCTTAATTTTGCTAAGGAGTTCGTGGGAGTTTGTTTTGCTTTGATCTTGTGGTTTTCTCTTTGTTGCCTGCATGCTGAAGTGCTGGACATATGGGAGATCCCATGTCACGTGGTCACCTAGCTATTTCTTTTGAGGTGCAGGCCAGCTGCCCTGGATTATCGCTTCCTGTGGCATTCACTCAGGGACCTCAGTAAGTAGTGCCTGGGGTGATCATTCAATGGGGGCTTGTTTATCATGGTGGCAAAGTGACCTGGAAAGAGTTTTAACATAGTCACATGGTCTAGGAAGGGAAATAAAAAGATTGCAAAAAGAGAGAGAGAATAACAATAGTTTTGTAGTAAAGGCAAAATCTCTATGGCTGACTGTTAATATTGATAGCAATATGAAACTGATAATCTTAAAATGAGAGTTGGCTTACTAATAGGTGTTCATCATTGCAATTCCCCCAACAAGTTGACATACAGTACCTTTAAAAAGGCTACTTGATGTTAGTTTTAACTATGTGTCCTATTATCCACCAAATCCCCTCCCCACGATTTTTTTTTTTTTTTTTTTTGCTTTAATTTTGCTTAGAATTAGTATTTCTGCAATAAATATAACGGCAAGTTATTTTACTTTAGTGTTGTTGATTACATTATCACACATTAGGGTTGCTGCTAGTATTAGATGACTTGAGAAATGTTTGTTACTGAGATAAAGCTGCATATTTAGCAAAACATTAAGAAAGTACCTCCTGGATTTTATGTCATATATTAATTTAACAATATAAGGTTGATGTTACTGGGTTATTACTAGAGTAAGAGCTAGAGTTAATCATACACTTAAATGTAAGGTGATATTTCTTATACACACATGCGGTCAGTTTACCTTGAGGAGGCGGTATAAAGGAGGTACCCATAGGCTTATGTTAGGTGATGCCTCTGTAATTGGTATGATGGGTTATGGTGCCAGTACTGGCACTAAAGTTACGTAAGCTTAGTGACTCTATATGATCTGAGGGTCAGGTACTCATGAAGACCATCCAGTCTGATTGTTGCTAGGTTATTACTAGGGTAACATCTAAGTTAATCATATGCTAAAATGTAAGGTTAATTTTCTTATGCAGCCATGTGGTCAGTTTGCCTTGATGAGGCAGTAAATAGGAGGTACCCATAGGCTCATGTTAGGTGATGCCCCTGTACTCGGTATGATGGGGTATGGTGCCAGTCATAGCACTAAAGTTGCGAAAGCCTATTAACTCTAATTTAAGTATATGTTAGGTTGCCATACATGTAGCTACATATGTGATCTGAGGGTCAGGTACTCATGATGGCCATTCAGTCTGATTGTTGGTACTTGGGATAACAATTATACAAAATTGATAAGTCACACAAAATTATATAATTAAAGAAAAAAGAATCTTACCCTTTCTAGGGGAGTCATTCTGAGTAGAAATAATGTGATGTCGCACTCTGGGAAGAGTGCCACATTACTTAAGGAGGTGATGATAACAGAGGCCATTGATTAGGGCATTAATTGTGATGCCTGGAGAGGACATCAGCAATTTTGTTTTCTGTACCCTTAATACGCTTAATTCTGCAATTTTAATCTTGGAGATTGATGCACCAACGCATTAATCATTCATCTTTTTTTAAGTGATGAGATATTTGAGGAAAGTATGATCAATAAAGGGGAATTTATGATAAGCATGGTAGGATTCAAACTGGTTCATAACAAGAATCATACCAAGAATCTTATATTTTATTTTATGGTACTGTACCGTGTTTGAGCTGAATTGAGTTTCTTGTAATAGTAGGCTACTGGGTGCCTAACTGCATCCTTTTCTTGGAACATATGTGCCCCAATGTCAATGTCATTGGCATCAACTGCCACGTAGAAGGGCCGATTGCAGTTTGTGTTCTAGTTTGGTTAGGGTAGAGCCGAGGGTTTGTTTGTCACATAATTCTTTGAACACAAAATGTCTCCCTTGGTCACTTTGAATTGTGGTGGAGACCCAAAATGACAGAAAAATTTCATGACGGAGATAGCTTCTCAATATATTGTAAATCAGTCAATGATCATAAGGCAGTGGTTATGTCCCATTTTGCTCTTGATGTGACCCTAGGTTATATAATAATTAATGGTGAAATCCTAGAGGGGAACGATGGTTTATTCTTAAGTGGAGCCTTGCGTATGACTTCATTTATGTTTCCTGGTACTTCACAGGTGGGGCATGAGGCTACATAGACCTTGACAGCCTTTTGCAGTTCTGCCCAAGAGAATCGTCCTTCGATGGCTCAGATGGTCCAGGTGACGCCGATGTGCCCTCCGAGGCTGTCATGCACCAACTGGAGGAGTTCTTGTTGTAGGGACAGAGGAACTACTACCAGCCAGCGGACAATCTGAGCAGGCTCATGTCATCCCCAGGATAGTCGATTGAGTACCTCATCTTGCAGGAGGAAGTTGCTTTTATAAGTCCTTTATTCTTCCGTGATAGCGTCTGAGCAGATAAGTTGTTCTCTGCTTAAAATCGAATACACTTTACTTTGTTACTATACTTGCAACATTCGATTGTACTATAATGTCCGCATCGTTTCTCATGGAAAAATAATTCATAAAATCTCGTTCATTTAAGTATTTTCATAAAAGCGAAAACTCATTGTCCTTTTCATAATCTTGCATTTCTTTTCAAATACCGTCAATAGCCTTTCTCAGCCTAATACCTCGAATGTTGATGGTCACGGCAATATCCTAATAACTGGTTAGAAATAGCCATATTATTATATTATTAATATACCAAGATATATAAATTACTCTATCCTGCAAGTGTTGATATGTTGATATAGCGGTTTAGAAGTACTAACATTTCCAGGAAATCGGCTTTTATGAAGATTACTCTAAATCTACGTTACTCTGAAAATCTGCATGGTAACCAGCAGCCATGATGAATTAGCTTGCGGAATTTGTAAGTCTGCTTTTGATCTAAAATACTCGTATGATATTGATGAAGCTTAAAGTATTAATTTAAGTTTCAATACAATGATAATACTTAGAAACCTATTTTCACTTTAAAATACTTTGTGTAAGAATTTTAGATGAATTTTGTAGACATCGTTGGTAGAAAATTATGTTTCAAGGCCTAATAGCACAAAAGTTACAATAAATGAAAATAAAGATCAGTTTTGCTATCAAAACCGATTTTTACTCGTTACATTCGTTCGCAACGATAATTATCGTCAAACTGATCATCATGTACAGAAATATCAGACAGCATGGCGGGTAACCATATTTTTAATGCAATATTCTGTTTCAGTTTATCACTCGCATTTAGAACCCACTATAAATAAATTCAAACATTCCATCTTTTCAATATCGCTATGAGGATTTGTAGTCATCAAGCAAACAACTGTCAGTTTCAGAAGCAGCTTTTATTATTATAACTATTATTATTATTATTATTATTATTATTATTATTATTATTATTATTATTATTATTATTATTATTATTATTATTATTATTATTATTATTATTTGAAGGTAGGAGACCCTCTCTCAAACATGTTTTGTTAAAGATGATGGCAGCATCAGTGGAATTGATTTTATAATATGGTCGTTTTCAATTCTTCTTATTATTCTCTTCTCATCAGGGCTGATATTTGCTAATAGCTGGCCGATGTTCATATCTTGGTTAGAAATGTTTTCTAAAATACTAATTTATTGTTATGATAACAAGTTATTAAAAAATCTTAGTTTAAGGGCATAATGGAATTCCAACGTTTCCAACCTGTATCATCGGTTCATCTTCAAGGAAAGGTGAGCGTGAACTGATTGGAATGGGGTCGTTCGGCGGTATTTATTGTGTCCCAGGTGCTCTGTCTGATGGGCGCTGCATTTTCATTGGCTGAACAGAGGATTAAGTCCCTGAGTCAAGCCGTCTTGCAGAGGTGGAAGCTCGCGCTGCTCTTCGCGTGCGGACGCTGGAGACTGGGAGCGTAGTATGGGCAGGGGCACCTGATTGGTCCGTTCGATAGGCTCTATGGTGCCGGCGGGCGGCGCCCTACGTGCCACCGTCGGAAGGAGTGCAGTCTCTTGAGTGGTGTTGAGGCTGGTCTCTCCTTCCGATGTGTAGGGCCTCTAAGAGGCGTAGGAGACGGTGGTCTGCTGCCTTATCAATAATACCAATATTAGGAATAATGTCCTTCCGAGTTATCCTTGTATTGTGGATGTTTTTTGCATGGTTATGGATGGCGCCTTCCTGAGCGTGGCAGGATATCCTCTTGGAAAATCGCATCGTTGTCATACCAATGTAGGCGCCGGGCATTCCCGGACAGGGCATTGTATTGGTAGCAACGTTAGTTTTCTTGAGAGGGTCCTGCATCACGGGGGCTGGGTTGTTTTTTTTCTTTTTCATAGTCAAGCCACTAGTCTTCTTGCTTTTATAGTAAATGATCAATTTCACTTTTTTCGCAGGGTCAGTGGGGGAGACGTTCCTCTCGATGATGTTACGAAGGGCTCGCTCGTCCTCTTTGTATTTCTTGTGAAATACTCCCTTGTAAAAGAGAGTGACGTCTTCAAGGGCGGCGAGGCGAGGCTCCTGCTGGTACCACTTATCGATAATATTAATTCGACCGACTATGTACCTACCGCCGAACAAGACAGAATTCTACGTATGGGACTCAACTGCCATTTCTCTACCAGACCGAGGCCCATGAGAAACGCCTTGAGATCGGCTAGTACCTGCTGGGACACCATACACAAGCATGAAGATCAAGGCACCATACGTACCACGGACGCCCTGCAGCCCCTCCTCTTGGCCGAGGCCCTCACGGAACGCGGGGGGTGGTGATTACAAGAGTGATGTGATCGACAGGCGCCTGAAGGAAGCCAGCCAAAGAAGTCCAAGCGAAAGAGGATGTCATCGTCCGTCGGGCCGATAAAACCACTGCATTTGTACTCATCCGCACTGAAGAATACCACCACAAGTGGGATGAGATACTGGCAGACAACAGCAAATTCCAGAGAATTACTAAGAACCCGGTAGATGACATTAAACGTGAGGCCAATAGGATTATTGAGACTGTCAATGCTGCTTCCAATGCCCTTCCCTTCTTGCCGATCGTAGGGGACTACGACCTTGGCTATATATACGGGAATGTTAAAACCCATAAACCAGGGAACCCGTTACACCCCATTATTAGCCAAATTCCCGCTCCTACATACCAGCTTGCGAAGAAATTCAATGCTATTTTGACTCCTTACGTTCCAGATGCCCACAGTTTTTTTTGAAGTCCTCTGCCGAGTTTATAGAAGCCCTGAAAACGACACCCCTCCAGAGGAGTTATTGCATTGATGGATGTGGAGTCCCTCTTCACGAACGTCCCCGTGGATGAAACAATCCAGATAATTCTGGATCGTGTATACAGAGATGACTCCACGCCCCCATTAAACATCCCTGGAGCATGCCCTCCAAAAACTCCTTGAAATATGTACAAAAAAAGGCCCCTTTTTCCACCCACAGAGGCCATATGTACCCACAGAAAGACGGTGTAGCGATGGGTTCTCCCCTCGGAGTACTTTGTCACGAACTATTCTAAATGGGTGCTGTGGAACGTCGGGTATTCGCCACCATCGAGAAACCGTCTATGTACGTCCGATATATTGACGACACCTTCATCAGTGCCAACACGGTGGAAGAAATAGAGCGCCTGCGACAAGCCTTCCACGACCACAGCAGCCTCAACTTCACCATCGAGCATTGCCGTGACCGTTGCCTCCCCTTCCTTGACGTCCTCGTCGGGCAACAAGAAGAACGCTTCGTAACACAAGTGTATACGAAACCCACGAACCTGGCATGTGCCTGAAAGGCAAGAGCAATTGTCCAGAGAGATACAAATGCACTGCAATCAGAGCCTTCATCAAGAGAGCTCTCTCACACTGCTCTTCGTGGAAGGACACACCACATGAATTAGAACGTGTTGCCCAAGTTCTAATTAACAACGGGTATTCCACGGGACATAGAAAAAGCCATTCGACAAGAAACATCGATAAGTGGTACCAGCAGGAGCCTCGCCCCGCAGCCCTTGAAGACGGCACTCTCTTTTACAAGGGAGTATTTCACAAGAAATACAAAGAGGACGAGCGAGCCCTTCATAACATCATCGAAAGGAACGTCTCCCCCACTGACCCTGCGAAAAAAGTGAAATTGATCATTTACTATAAAAGCAAGAAGACTAGTGGCTTGATTATGTAAAACAACCCAGCCCCTGTGATGCAGGACCCTCTCAAGAAAACTAAACGTTGTCTACCAATACAAATGCCCTGTCCGGGAATGCCCCGGTGCCTACATCAGTATGACAATGATGCGATTTTCCACGAGGATATCCTGCCACGCTCAGGAAGGCACCATCCATAACCATGCAAAAAACATCCACAATACAAGGATAACTCGGAAGGACATTATTCTTAATATTGGTATTATCGATAAGGCGGCAGACCACCGTCGCCTCCGCCTCTTAGAGGCCCTACACATCGGGAAGGAGAGACCCAGCCTCAACACCACTCAAGAGACTGCACTCCTTCCGACTGTGGCACATAGGGCGCCGCCCGCTGGCACCATAGAGCCGATCGAACGGACCAATCAGGTGCCCTGCCTAATACTACGCTCCCAGTCTCCAGCGTCCGCACACGAAGAGCAGCGCGAGCTTTCCACCTCTGCAAGACAGCTTGACTCAGGACTTAATCCTCTGTTCAGCCAATGAAAACGCAGCACCCATCAGACAGAGCACCTGGGACACAATAAATACCGCCGAACGACCCCATTCCAATCAGTTCACGCTCACCTTTCCTTGAAGATGAACCGATGATACGGTTGGAAACATTGCAATTCCATCACGCCCTTAGACTAAGATTTGTTAACCACTTTTGTTATCTTAACAATAAATTAGTATTTTTAGTAAACATTTCTTTAAACAAGATATGAACATTGGCCAGCTATTAGCAAATATCAGCCCTGATGAGAAGAGAATAATAATAAGAATTGAAAAGACCATATATAAAATCAATTCCACTGATGCTACCATCATCTTTAACAAAACATGTTTGAGAGAGGGTCTCCTACCTTCATATACTACTCTACGGCTACATGACCCATCTGCACAGGAAGACCCGGGCACTAGGAGCTTAAGGAGGACCCTGCTTCAATGTCAACTTTCGGCGAAGGAATGAGACAGAGTCACACTCCATGATGAGATGAAGAACTTGCACACTGAGTGGGACAACCTCCGTCGCAGTAACAGCAGGAACCCTGTAGCAGCCCATGCGACGATTCACCCAGGAACTGGCTAACCCCACCACCATCATGAAATGCCTGCAACGCCTGGATGAGAAGGATGCCGAAAGAGAATGAGGACGATAACGAAGAAGCTGGTCGCCCTCAACGGTAGGAACAAAACCCTATGCCTCCCGCAGAGAGAGAAGAATATATTAATCTGACCAACTATGTACCTACCGCCGAACAAGACAGAATTCTACGTATGGGACTCAACTGCCATTTCTCTACTCGACTGAGGCCCATGGAGAAACGCCTTGAGATCGAGTACCTGCTGGACACCATACACAAGCATGAGATCAAGGCACCATACGTACCACGGACGCCCTGCAGGCCCTTCCTCTTGGCCGAGGCCCTCACGGAACGCGGTGATTACAAGAGTGATGTGATCGACAGGCGCCTGAGGGAAGCAGCCAAAGAAACTCCGAGCAAAAGAGGATGTCACCGTCCGTCGGGCCGATAAAACCGCTAGATTTGTACTCATCCGCACTGAAGAATACCACCACAAGTGGGATGAGATACTGGCAGACAGCAGCAAATTCCAGAGAATTACTAAGAACCCGGTAGATGACATTAAACGTGAGGCCAATAGGATTATTGAGACTGTCAATGAAACTTCTAATGCCCTTCACTTGCACCAATTGTAGGGGACTACGACCTTAGCTATATATACGGGAATGTTAAAAAACACATAAACCAGGGAACCCGTTATGCCCCATTATTAGCCAAATTCCCGCTCCTACATACCAGCTTGCGAAGAAATCCAATGCTATTTTGACTCCTTACGTTCCAGATGACCACAGTTTGAAGTCCTCTGCCAAGTTTATAGAAGCCCTGAAAACGACACCCTCCAGAGGAGTTATTGCATCGATGGATGTGGAGTCCCTCTTCACGAACGTCCCGTGGATGAAACAATCCAGATAATTCTGGATCGTGTATACAGAGACGACTCCACGCCCCCATTAAACATCCCTGAGCATGCCCTCTAAAACCTCCTTGAAATATGTACAAAAAAACAAAAAAGGGGGGGCCCCTTTTTTCACCCACAGAGGCCATATGTACACACAGAAAGACGGTGTAGCGATGGGTTCTCCCTCGGAGTACTTTTTGCGAACTTCTACATGGTGCTGTGGAACGTCGGATTTCGCCCACCATCGAGAAACCGTCTATGTACGGTCCGATATATTGACGACACCTTCATCAGTGCCAACACGGCGGAAGAAATAGAGCGCCTGCGACAAGCCTTCCACGACCACAGCAGACTCAACTTCACCATCAAGGCATTGCCGTGACCGTCGCCTCCCCTTCCTTGACGTCCTCGTCGGGCAACAAGAAGAACGCTTCGTAACACAAGTGTATACGAAACCCACGAACATGGGCATGTGCCTGAATGGCAAGAGCGAGTGTCCAGAGAGATACAAACGCACTGCAATCAGAGCCTTCATCAAGAGAGCTCTCTCACACTGCTCTTCGTGGAAGGACACGCACACTGAATTAGAACGTGTTGCCCAAGTTCTAATTAACAACGGGTATTCCAACCGGGACATCGAAAAAAAGCCATTCGCAGAAACATCGATAAGTGGTACCAGCAAGAGCCTCGCCCCCGCCGCCCCTTGAAGACGTCACTCTCTTTTACAAGGGAGTATTTCACAAGAAATACAAAGAGGACGATAGCGAGCCCATCCTAACATCATCGAGAAGAACGTCTCCCCCACCCCCACGGACCCTGCGAAAAAAGTGAAATTGATCATTTACTATAAAAGCAAGAAGACTGTGGCTTGATTATGAAAAACAACCCAGCCCCTGTGATGCAGGAACCTCTCAAGAAAACTAACGTTGTCTACCAATACAAATTGCCCTGTCCGGGAATGCACCCCGGCGCCTACATCAGTATGACAACGAGTGTGATTTTCCCAAGAGGATATCCTGCCACGCTCAGGAAGGCTCCCATCCATAATCATGCAAAAAACATCCACAATACAAGGATAACTCGGAAGGACATTATTCCTAATATTGGTATTATCGATAAGGCGGCAGACCACCGTCTCCTACGCCTCTTAGAGGCCTACACATCGGGAAGGAGAGACCCAGCTCTAACACCACTCCAGAGACTGCACTCCTTCCGACGGTGGCACGTAGGGCGCGCCGCCGCCGGCACCATAGAGCCGATCGAACGGACCAATCAGGTGCCTCTGCCCAATACTACGCTCCCAGTCTCCAGCGTCTGCACGCGAAGAGCAGAGCGAGCTTCCACCTCTGCAAGACGGCTTGACTCAGGGATTTAATCCTCTGTTCAGCCAATGAAAACGCAGCGCCCATCAGACAGAGCACCTGGGACACAATAAATACCGCCGAACGACCCCATTCCAACCAGTTCACGCTCACCTTTCCTTGAAGATGAACCGATGATACGGGAGGAAACGTTGGAATTCCATTACGCCCTTAGACTAAGATTTGTTAACCACTTTTGTTATCATAACAATAAATTAGTATTTTTAGAAAACATTTCTTTAACCAAGATATGAACATCGGCCAGCTATTAGCAAAAATATCAGCCCTGATGAGAAGAGAATAATAAGAAGAATTGAAAAGACCATATATAAAATCAATTCCACTGATGCTGCCATCATCTTTAACAAAACATATTATTATTATTATTATTATTGTTGTTGTTGTTGCTTTTTGGTATTATTAACATTCATGTTTTTATATTATATGATTTTTTTACTTTTTTTACCTTGATAAAAAAATTGCTTTAATATTTGCCTACTCATTCCTTGTCTTATTATTCAAAGAATCTTCATATCTATAAAGCAGCGCTCTAAGCAGAAGCAATTTCCTTTAAAAACTTATAACTTTCTTTTTCCATTGCATATTCATTATAATAAATCTTGTTTAGTTCATCAGTATAAAACGCTGCATTTAAGCTGGTTTCTCTTTTGGTAAAAATCGGTTGGTTGTTCGTTTGAAACACTGTAATCCGCATAACAAATCTTTGTTTTCGGTTACGACAAAAACAGGAGTTACCATTTTGGTTGCAGTTACTCTTGACCTTGGACATGGTAACCAAAATACCCAGTTTATGAAAGATTGACAGATGATCGATTCCACCCCGCCATGGAATGTGGGGATTATTTCATCGAGGCCCTACCCACAGAGAGAGAGAGAGAGAGAGAGAGAGAGAGAGAGAGAGAGAGAGAGAGAGAGAGAGAGAACATATTATAAAAAAAGAAAAAAAAATACATAAAATAGCCGCAGTATATATACCATTTAATAATAGATTTGGGGCAAGCCTACGCAGAACAGAAATTACTACCACTTATTATTACTGTTTTCTGGTGGTATACTAATTTCATTCTTAAAGCTGTCATTTTGCGTATACAGTATATCCAAACGCCATGTATTCAGCAACAATTAAAAAAAAAAAATGAATGAACAAAACCATACACGTATATGCGTTCATCATCACGGTATTTTATAGCTCCATTACTGCAAGGCGGAAGGCGGTTCAATTATGGTGTCTCAAGCTTTCGCCTTCCTTAATTAACAGCGACTGAGCTTCTCGGCTTGATTTCGCTAGAGAGCAGACACAGACAGTGGCCGTAATGAGGTTCCTCTTCGAAGATGACAAAAAACATCCTTGTGGAAATAGTCAATATTGGTTTTGTGTGTTTGCGGAATTTGTCTGATGGAAAGTCATGTCGTCCATATTCCGCTTGATTAAGATATCACTGGTTTCCTTTACTATTTTATCATTATTTTGTTTTTGTTGAATATTTTCATTCGCGTAGCCAGTATATTTGATTACATTTTTTAGAATTTATGTCTCAGAAACTTTACTATATTACATGCAATCGCATATGATGGCCGATTTCCTGTTCAAAGGAGAGATGTTTATCGTTTTACTGTGAAAAATATTTGAATGCATGTAATGGTGCAGGATAAATTTGTTGAACATAGTTTTAATGAAAAGCCGATGTGAAAAGCCACTTCATTAATTCATAGTCTCTACTTTGTTATTTCTAATGGAATATGAATATGGAACAAAAGCTGCCATTTCGAAAATTTTATAAACATCGCTGATGTTTTGCTTAAACTCTAAAATTATTTTTTTGCGTATTTACAGGTATAATTAATGGCTAATTGCTTTCATAATTGAATTCAGCAAATATACCGACGTAATCTAGCAGACAGCGACCCTTCAAAGGTTTTGTTATAAAAGTACTCAAAATAGGCGTCGTCAAAAATTGTGATTTATTCAGATAACCTTATGTCCATTATTATTCCTGTTCTTGCAAACTTTACTCTGCTTGTGGAAGATGATGTGATCTAGAAAATCAATTATGATCCACATTAAAAAAGTGCATAATTCCTTAGTTGCTGATTCTTTTATATCAACTTATCTGTCTCCAATCGAATATTTGAGCATTATAATGTGGTTTATTACTTTAAAACTTATCTCTACAAGATATATATTGGAACAAGTTATGTTTAGTAGAAGAAAATGTGACACTACAGTGACCAGTTTTTTTCATGTGAAAGAGATATGATCTTAAGAAATATTCGACTCAAATTATATTTGTTTTTGCTGAAGTGGAATTTAAAAAAAAATAATAATATTAATAATAATAATGTTGATACAATTATTCTCTTTATTACCAATAACACTATCATTCATAGAAGTTGCTTTTGTATTATCATTAATAATGACAGTTACAATACTAATAGTAATACTAATGTCATTGCCAACAAACATAAACCAAAAGTAAGAAAGTCAATGGAATAAAGAGCTCTCACTATATGACAAAGTGGTCGGAGTCTCACGAGCTGCGAGAGTGAATCCAGAGGTTTTACGAATGGATTTCTCTGATACCACAGCAGCTTTGAATGTCTCAAGATGGAGGAGGTCCTACAGAGGGAAAGAGGCTGATCACCTATCAAAACATAGGCTGCCTTTCGCAGCAAATGCACGTCAGTGTTTGTTTCTTGGGAAACGCAGGACTCGACGCGTCACTGACGAGGGAAAGGAAAAGGAAGGAAGAATCTCACGATGTGATGGAAATTGTAGAAATCTAAAAATAATTTGTATTTTATATGGTAATGTTTTTCTCATTACCATTTTAATTAATTTTTTTATGAGTATATGTTCAAAACGGTTGAGAACAAAGTTTCCATTATATTAATAAAATAAGTTAACGCTCTCTTATGGATGAAGTGAATATGAGTTAATGGGAGTATTTCAGACATTCCATGAATTACTGGGTTGTGGCTTCATATTTGTATTATTTTATTTTGCAATTATTTACATACAGACATTCGATACTCCATTACGTAACATAATAGAGGCAGGCTGAAACTCAGTTAAATTATTTGAGTTAAATCTCCATATCGTATTTAGAAATGAGAGTTACTTTCACAATAAAGTGCCTAGTCTATTGTACTGCAAAACGCCATCAGGATATTTTGAATGTTTATTGTATCTTGCACTTTCTATATTTTGCTCTTGTATTGCATGTTTTACCCTGCATTTTCAGGATTTTTTTTGTCGTTCATGTCTAATTTGCAATCATTATCAATACATATTATTGCATACTTAATTATTTCTTTGTAAAAAATTTGCATTGTGTTTTTTGTATGACATTTTATGTTTTGTTATTTTTTTATTTAGTCCTTCGTTGGCAGAGTGATCTAGTCACTACAGATATTGCTTGGGATAAAGCCCTTCCTTTCCCTAGATAATCCCAACTTCAATTAGTTTTTATTCTAAAGTCTCAAAGACGAAAGAGAATTGCGGAGCCAACGATAAAAAACGTAGAGGAACCCAAACAAATTTATGAAATTTGGCGCCTGTACAAACTGCATCAAGGTCAGCTGACCTAAATGAGTCATTGATTAAAGTGAACAGCATGGAGTGGAAAACCATTCTACGTTAAGTGATCAACTTAGTTCCGGAACAAAACAACGGATTCCAGCTAAGTAGAAAAGTTAATGATCACATGAGGAGAGACCTTAAGTATAATATCTGTGGCCTTGGATTGATTTTTACTTGTATGATTTTGTTTGTCAGCTGAACTTCATTTAGTGCAAGTGGCTAAACCGGATATGGAATGGATTCCTTTGTTACTGATGTATGAAATGCAGTATTATGTAGTTTTACAGGCCTATGACCTATGCCAGGAAGTTTGAAATCTCACTTTAACCCTGAATAGGTGCAATGGGCCGCTCACGACCCGAGGCGTATTGAAGAAAAACATGTTTTTTTCACATAAATTATAGCCCGCATCAAATCTGGGTGTGATCAACCTGCAGACATTCATTCGTCTACAAGCTGCGACAGTGTACAGACCTGCTTACGTCAGCCTCAAGTGCTTTCCCCTTTTCTGAGAATCTCTCAGGTCGAGGTCGATCTGAACGCACCTTTAAGAGGTAGGTGATCGAAATCAAAGTTATTACATGATAATTTCTCAATGAACAGTGTGCATAGTCATGTGTCTTGTTGTGTTGGAAAGTCTGG
>NC_061091.1:40391601-40394101 GCF_015104395.2 Macrobrachium nipponense
TCGCCTTGAGTCTCTGCATATATTCTTTCCTGATCGTGTCCTTCATCTCTTGGTGTTTTATATCCCCTCCTTCCATTATTCCCAGGTATTTGTATCCAGTCTCATCTATGTGTTTCATGTTGCTCCCATCTGGTAGCTTTATCCCTTCAGTTCTCGTTACTTTGCCTTTTTGTATGTTGACTAAGGCGCATTTGTTTATTCCAAACTCCATCCTGATGTCCCCAGATACAATCCTTACAGTCTGGACTAGGGTATCTATTTCCTTGATGCTCTTACCATACAGCTTGGTGACGTCCATGAACATCAGATGACTGATTCTGTTGCCTCTTTATTATTATTATTATTATTATTATTATTATTATTATTATTATTATTATTATTATTATTATTTTACATACTAACTTGTTTTATTTTACTTTTTATTTAATATAATTTTACTTATTTAGATACTAATTCTATTCTCTCTTCCTATAGGTACGAAATCAAGCTTTTCTTGGCATGTGATGCCGATACGCATTACATGTGTAATGCGATTGCTTACTTGGGGAAGGACACAGTCAGGGTGCCGAGAGGACAGACATTTGGAGAAGTGTTCACAACGGAGCTTGTGCGACCTTTTCGCCAAAGGGGTCGCACAGTGACGACTGATAACTTCTTTAAGACGTTACCTCTCGCCTTATCACTCGCTGACGATGGCAAGTATTTGTCCGGCACCATTCGGCAGAAACCTTATATTCCTAACTAACTTTCTGAGAATGTGCTTCCCGTCAAGGACTCAGTAGCCGTGTTCAATTACGAACACAATTTGACTCTCCAGCGTCAGAAAGTCAGCATCACGATCCGTCTGAAATAGAAAGAAGTAAGACGGACAGTCAGATGTTCTGTAATGCAACGAAAGGGACTGTAGACATATTCGATCAGATGTGTTGTACATCAACAGACACGACGCTGTCCACTTTGTCTTTTCTACGGGATATTGAATATAATTATGGTAAATTCTTACATTCCCTATTCGTTCCTCAAGAAGCTCGCCATTTAATTTTGTGCACCCCTAGTAAGTCATCAGTATTATACATTGACCAACTTGGCAAGGCCCCTGCGTATCCTGATGGTGGATACGTTTAGGCTGGCTGAGCTGGAGCACAGACCTCTTCCTGCCATTGGCCACGTCAAGCTGCCCAAGTGTGTTTGCTGCCAAAGCTGTCCATCTAGACAAGACTAAAAGACAAACACAGCATATCTGCCATGCTACGGGCCCGTCTGCCTACAACATCAAACTGTCTTGTGTCCGAAGTGCTTGTTTTCTATGTAGGTAAGTTACTTACATCATGAAAAAGAATTTTTACTACTTGTTTGCAAAAATACTATAATTCTAATCTTTACAAAATATATATCATCCATTTTTTACCTAAAATATTGCAATAATTTTTTATATTTTGTCGACATTATTTCCAAATTTTCGAAATGATTCGATTTTCGAAAAATTTCTCTATGGTCAGATATTTTTTATAGCTGCAAAATAATGTTCAAACATCCAGCAAGCCACCATAAAAGTTTCATGCAAATCCACGGATAATTAGATTATTAAGTAACACATCGAAATAAACATACCCTTCTTCCATTCCAGGTAGCAAATTTGGCCGTCGCACTTGGCATAGTCGGGGGCCATTTTGTGTATATATCCGAAAGATAAATAGCCATGTCGCAATATATTCTTGTTTTCTATAGAATTTGTGATATACTGGTAGATTTCCATACATAAATATCATATTTTATACTAATTACTGCGATGTTTATAAGAAATTTTCCTGGTGAATCGAGGAGGTCAACAAATGACCTTTACATTGGAGTAAGTTTTTTCAATCTGATTTTTTATGTTTAACCGAGGGGGAATTTATTAAGTGATAATAGAATTGGCGATTGACAGACGCGAACCATCGACCACTCAATTCTAGGACTGTCAGTGAAGCTCCAAAACCACCCCGCCACCGCAGGAGATATAAGTATATGCCGCCTCCCACCTCGAATACCTGCCGCGCATAAGTATTTTTTGTTTTGGAGACTGCATACAGCCCATCTCGTTCTCGGTTGCGTGATAGTGCTTTTGCCTGCACGTAGTCATTATATAAGTCTATCACATTACCGTGATTCATATACATATATCGAACTACAAATGTCCTTTGATATCTAATTCGCTCTACCTCGGAATTAATATATTTTCATATATGTTTAACCGAGGGGGAATTTATTAAGCGATAATAGAATTGGCGATCGACAGAGGCGAACCATCGACCTCTCAATTCTAGGACTGGCAGTGAAGCCCCAAAACCACCCCGCCACCGCAAGAGATATAAGCATATGCCGCCTCCCACCTCGAATACCTGCCGCGAGTAGATATTTTTTGTTTTGGAGACTGCATACAGCCCATCTTGTTCTCGGTTGCGTGGTAGTGCTTTAGCCCGCACGTAGTCAAAACCACCCCGCCACCAAGAACGAGATA
>NC_061091.1:40396601-40397999 GCF_015104395.2 Macrobrachium nipponense
CACACACACACACACATATATATATATATATATATATATATATATATAGATATATATATATATATATATATATATATATATATATATAAGAATATGGACATTTGGTCGGTGACAGTCGTATATGCATGCCTCATGTAGCAGGTATGACGGTCGACGCAGGCAGTATTTGAGATGCCGGAATCCTTTTGATGAAAATGACTCAGTTGTTGTTTTCTGCTCTCGTTTACATGCCACCTGCGTTGAGTTTTGTGTACCGGAACGCTGGAATACTACCTTGGGAATAGCGCCTGGGTTTACCCTGTATCCCTCTGACAGATTCCAATTCATTGTTTGATAGCGGTCAAAAGTCAGGGGAAAGTGGAAATCGTATTAGCAGCCGGTGATAAAGGAAGATTCCAAAAGCCGCCATTGTCAATGAAAGAAGGAACGGGAGACCGTCAGGACTTGAGATAATCCCGTGGCCCTATTTTCAAGCTAATATTCCGACGTCCACGCCCACCAAATTCGATAAAGGCAGAAGGTACAAAGAGCTGGAGACAAGACAGGTCATTTCTGTCAAAGGACAAGAGCATCTCAGATACCACCCACGTCGTTTGTCACACCTGCATGTGACATGTAAACACTGATTGTCACATATATAGTATATATATATATATATATATATATATATATATATATATATATATAGATATATATATATATATATCTATATATATGATATATTATATATATCTAATAAAAGGAGCCCATAAAAACACCAAAATACAGAGAAAAAGTACTATATTTCAGAGACTGCTGTCTCCCTCTTCAGGTAGATGAATGAGAAAAGTTTACAGAAAAGGTGGTTATTTATACCAAGAGGTCCATCCACAAACAAGCCATATTTTAAGTCACCCCCGCTGATAATCTTCCTTTAATCTTCTTAAGGGTTGGTTGAATGAAGACGTTGTCGATTGTGTCCGAAATCCATGCTCCTTTTGAGATGTTCATTACCTGCCTCTCTTTTATTAAGGCCGATTCCATCATTTGACTCTTGTTCCGGCAGTTGCTGCTATAAATTACACAAAAGTTACAAATTCCCAGTTTATTCTATGGTTATTGTTCATTTATATGGTTGAAAATAGCCGAGTTCTGTTGTCCATACCTAACTGACCGTTTGTGTTGTATTAATCTCTGGGGAAGGGGATTTACCTGTAAATCTGATGTAAGATTGGTCACAGTCCTGGCATGGGATTTGGTATACCCAGAGTCCTTTGGAAGATGTCTTTTATTGTTGGACGTTAATCAGGGATTTGCTAAGGTGTTTAGGTAAGTAAATACACAAGGGTTCGATTTTCCGAGGGGGTTGGTTATTCTCTTAATCGTCTCCAGGTGGGGAATTATTATTTTATTGTTGGG
>NC_061091.1:40405999-40428499 GCF_015104395.2 Macrobrachium nipponense
TACCAAACAAGTAAGAATACTTTAAAAGTGCAGAAGAAAGGAAACTGAAGTTAGTACAATAGGCTGTTGCTAAAAGGCGACATTGTATTTACCTACAATTTTATAAGGCTGTGTGTATTATCATCGTACAGTGATACTACTGATTACATTATAATCACTGCACAGTGATAATAACACTGGCGTTGTTATCACCGATCGGTGATAATATTGTTTTTGTTATTTTCACCGAGAATCTATAAGAATTAATAGATACTTAGCAACTGCAGTTTAGGATGTTGAAAGGAATTTAAGAGTAAAATATTCATTTCACACAAATGAAAGGTATCTTATAAAACTACATTTATTCCACATTAAAATAAATTTATTATACTAATATACATCATGCCATATAGATTTAAACAGTCTTAGTGGAGCAGAAGAAGTAGTATGTAAGTGTTATACATAACATTACACATCATTTGACTCGCTACAGATTTTCGTTCTTTCGCTTCTCTTTGTGGACACGTTTTTTGCTTTCCGTTTGACTCCAGCCTTAGCAGCTTTTGAATGATTAAATCATCCTAATACTCTTGACACTTTAGGACGACCTCTCATTTTTACCGTAGGAAGATGAGCATTCAATAGTTGTAATCCTTGGGAGTCTGCTGTTGTGACTATTGAAGCTAGTGTATGTGACATTGGTGAATCTGGTATGTGACGTCGGTGAAGCTGGTGTTTGTGACGTTCGTGAAGATGGCGTTTGTGACGTTGGTGAAGTTGATGTGCTTGGCATTTACGGACTATCATCATTTTGGTATTCACGACCCTGTTCCCAGCAAGTAAGAATACGTTTCAGCATATCAAGTCGTGCTTTGTACACTTCAGTTCCACTATTCGTTAGCACCGCTGTGAGTCGCGCATTGTCTCTTGACTCTCGGATTGTATTGGACCAGAATCAAGTAGAGTGGATAATTGTACTTGTTAATTTTGTAAGTCTCATCCATGAAAATCCTTTCGGGATATTTACAGTACATGCTTATCACTTCATTAGTAGCAAATGCAATCATTTGGATGGCCCTACTTTCATTCAGTGATATATCTATCTTTCCTTTTCCTGCATACACAATTTCATCCACTATTTCTGTCAACTTACCAATATCTGACATTCCATTCCACTTTACACCTTTCGCTTCAAATTTCGTACATCTTTCATGGATACTGCTTTGTTCTATTTACCCTGCAAAAAAGGATTTTAATTGCTTGTTGTCTGGGTAAGTTTCACAACATCCTCTATGTCTCCCATCTCCGAAGTTCCTAACTTGGCAGTCTGCGTTTCTGGCTATAGAAGGGCTGTAAAGCTATACTGACTTCATGATTATGCTGCAGATATGTCTTTGTAATAACTAGTTTGTTTTTTCTTGCGGTTAGCGCCACTAACACATCGCAGCCACGAGGGAGGTATCTCTGTTTTTGTCTTATGCCTAGTCTTTTCCGGCTTGGATTTCCATAGTGTACACATACGAATGAAACAGAGCAGTACTTCAGTTCAGATGGAATTTGATGCTGACGACGCTTATTTTCACTGATAACGGAGCTGGAAGACTTCACTCGAAACACGGACCCTGTCTGATTTTGATATTTTTTGAAAAGGAAGTCAAATTCATCAAATGAGCTGAACGTATCAGAGTAGAAAATGTCCCTGAAGATAGATGTTGTGTCTGCCTGTATGTCGTCTTGTCCCTGGGCAGCAGATGAACTGGCTTGATGTTCCTGTAGTTCTGCTGATGCATGTAACTCCAAGGTGTTTTCAACTTCTACAGAATTGTCACTCTCCATACTGCTTTGATGGAAGGAGAAATATAATCACAAAATAACCCAACTGAAGGACTGAACGTATCAGAGGAGAAAATATCCCTGAAGACAGATGTTTCGGCCTGTGTGTCGTCTTTACTGTTTACAAAACATAAACCTGCAGAAATCCCGAAACTAGTTTAACTACTTGCTGTTTGTTATCGCCAGTGATGAACAAAACTTCTGTTATCCGTAGCGAGAATAATGAGAGAGAGAGAGAGAGAGAGAGAGAGAGAGAGAGAGAGAGAGAAACTGACATTTAGAGTAGACTTACAAGAGAGAGAGGGAGAGAAAGAGATGCCGAGAGAAAGAGAGAGAAAGAGTCATACGAATGATTCCATAAACGAAGCTCTTGTTATCCGTACAGTGAAAATAACGTTGAGCGCAATATCACCGCACGGTGAAAATAGTCACTCCTATTTTATAAACAAGGTAACAAATCAAATTTAAAAAGAACTGAACTTAGATTCATAAGTTACTTGCTAAAATGCTTAACAAAAGCAGATTCAACTATGCTTCTTTTTATGATAAGGTTACAAAAAATTACCTCAAATGAATTTTTCCACTCTATACGATGGTTAAAATTATTCATGTGTACAGATAAAGCACTTGTCGAGAGACCTGTTCGAATTGCATAACGGTGCTGTTTTAGACGGTTTGCTTGTTAATGACTTTGATCTTTGTTTTGTGAAAATTACTCATTTATCTTTCTATCTATTTATTTTACTTTGTACTCCGAAGAAGTGTACGCAATACGCGAAATCACTTGGTACCTGGTATTTAATTATATATATATTATATATATATATATATATATATATATATATATATATATATATGAATACTTATCACATCACCGTGATTCATATAAATCATTCGAGCTACAAATGTCCTTTAATATCTAATTCGCTCTACCTTGGAATTGATATATTTTCATATATGTACCGAGGGGGAATTTTTTAGTTGATAATAATTTCGTACCCCCATGGGATCGAACCACCGTCCAGTTGGACGGGGAACGAAATCAGGATCGGACAGTGACGCTACCGAATCTGCTATCAGAGAGGCTAAAGGTTTATATCGATTCTGACCATTACAAATCTAAACGTCCGATCTCCGTTGTATTCGTAATTAGAATCGATATGAAACCCCCTCCACCATGCTAGCCGATTCGAGCGTTTGACCCACGCAGCCTTGTTATGAATACTTATTGCATCACTGTGATTCATATAAATCATTCGAGGTACAAATGTCCTTTAATATCTAATTCGCTCTACCTCGGAATTGATATATTTTCATATATGTACCGAGGGGGAATTTTTTAGTTGATAATAATTTTGTACCCCCATGGGATCGAACCACCGTCCAGTTGGACGGGGAACGAAATCAGGATCGGACAGTGACGCTACCGAATCTACTATCAGAGAGGCTAAAGGTTTATATCGATTCTGACCATTACAAATCAACGCCGATCTCGTTGTATTCGTAATTAGAATCGATATGAAACCCCCTCCACCATGCTAGCCGATTCCCCCTCGGTACATATATGAAAATATATCAATTCCGAGGTAGAGCGAATTAGATATTAATTAAAGGACATTTGTAGCTTGAATGATTTATATGAATCACGGTGATGTGATAAGTATTCATAACAAGGCTGCATGGGTCAAACGCTCGAATCGGCTAGCATGGTGGAGGGGGTTTCATATCGATTCTAATTACGAATACTACGAGATCGGCGTTGATTTGTAATGGTCAGAATCGATATAAACCTTTCACCTCTCTGATAGCAGATTCGATAGCGTCACTGTCCGATCCTGATTTCGTTCCCCGTCCAACTGGACGGTGGTTCGATCCCATGGGGGTACGAAATTATTATCAACTAAAAAATTCCGCCTCGGTACATATATGAAAATATATCAATTCCGAGGTAGAGTGAATTAGATATTAAAGGACATTTGTAGCTCGAATGATATATTTTATATATATATTATATATATAGATATATAGTTATATATAATATATATATATATATATATATATCTTGCAATACCACAATGGTCCCGTGAGTGAAGTATATAAGAGATCCTCACGTGAAAATGAAAGGAGGAGGTACCAAGACTTTCAACTTTCATTCCAAAGTCATCTATATATAATATATATATATATATATATATATATATATATATATATATATATATATATATATATATGTGTGTGTGTGTGTGTGGTGTGTGTGTGTGTGTGTGTGTGTATAATAGTAATGCCACGGAGGGAAATGAAAGAGCGGGAACTGTGACCACGTGTGGATGGCTGCTTTTAAGATCTTTAATGTAGCCCACGGGCGTTTTTTTTTCGTTTCTTTAAAGTGAATTGAAACTTTTGTTTATCCTTCAATGTCCGTTTGTATATGCTTACCTGTACTGCGTTTCTCTTTGTTCTGATCAGTCTTGCTTTAGTAATGGGTCGTTAAGGCCGGAAGATCTTGGCAGTCCTCGGTTTTTCATTTTCCTCCGTGGCATTATCTTTATGTATGCGTAGAATCATGTTTTAATGTTACGTGATCAAGTTATCATATATATATATATATATATATATATATATATATATATATATATATATATATATATGTGTGTGTGTGTGTGTGTGTGTGTGTGTGTGTTTGTGTGTGTGTGTGTGTGTGTGTGTGTATACATGTTGTATGTATTGTGGGTCCGGAGTACTCTAGCATACAGGAATGTGGTCTGGAGCCCCGTCAAAGCTACTCGTACAAATATTTATTATTATTATTATTATTATTATTATTATTATTATTATTATTATTATTATTATTGCTGCTAAGGAAATGAACCCTATTCTTATGGAATGGAACAGGACTAAAGGGCTATTGACTTGATATTCAAGCTTCCAAAGAATAGGGTGTTCATTAAATAAAAGTAACAGAAGGGAATGAGAAATACAGACTACTTCGAAGGCGTTAAGTGGAATTTAATTAAGAAGCTCTCAAGGGCAATGGTCTTGCACTGTTTGTCCGATGGAATTAAAAAGCATCTGAGTTAGAAATAATAAGTCGGTCATTTACTATACTGGGAGCCTCTGATTTATTTACACGAAAAAAAAAATCAAAAGAAAGCTCAATGTAAGGAAAAGTTCGAAGCAGTAAAGCCATAATTAAGAGGTTTTGAAAAGCTTGGACCTTATGCTGGACGTTGGCCAGCTATAGAGAAGCCAATGCAATGACGTGTTATTCTCCTGAATTTCGGAATAAGCGGACAGATTATTAGTAGGAAGGGTGAATCACCAGTCGTTCTCCCTTGCAGGAGCCACAGTGATGGTGACACAGAACAGGCGAGAGATTTCAATTGTCTTGTTTTTTCCCAGATTGCAGCTTTTCCGATGAGAAAAGCTTAGACTAGAGTAGAAAAAAGGCTTGAGGGAAAATAATAATCCCCTTTTCTTATAAACTAATAAGAAAACATAAATTTAGTCAACAAATGAGTAAATATGCGCGAAAATTCCATCCTTCATGAAACAGTTCGGGGAAATCAGCATACTAGTTTTTTTTTTTTCTGAAACTTCCTAGAGCCTCGGTCCAAAAAAATACATATATTTCGAAAGTATTCCGTCTTAACCATAATCGAAAGTATTGAATCTTGCGTAGTCTACGGAAAAACGAAACTAATATTTTTCGGGCAACTTTTAAAAGTGGTTGTTATGTAACCGGGAAAGAGATTATGTAGACTTTATTTTCAACGCAATTCTGAGTACTGACAGAAGAAGCCTAAGTTATTTTTTATATCATCTTTCGGCGTTGGTAACAAAAGAGAACAGCCAGAGAGAGAGAGAGATAGAGAAAGAGAGAGACAGAGAGATAGAGAGAGAGAGAGAGAGAGAGATAAAAAAGTAAACTACACCAGCCAACACGTTTCTCTTTTGGTCTTTTCCGATAGGAAAAGAATCTGTGAATTTATGGTGAAAATATTTCCGAGCTGCGCTTTTTTGTGTGTGCAAAGTGCTTTGGAGGGGGAATGTGACAACCAATAGGAAACGAACCAACTCTGAAATGTTAAATCCCTTGTGACCTTAGACGGGTTTGGAGAGTGGTTCTTCATATTTTCCAAAGCTCTTATTCAGGCATTACTGGTTGCAAGAGACAGGCTTCTACCGAGTATTTACCCGAGAAGAGAGAGAGAGAGAGAGAGAGATAGATAGAAATACATTTCTTTCTATTCTTCTCTTATGTTCGTTTTTGTAGTTGTTATCGTATATGTATGTTCATTTTATTATGTCGCTTTTACACTTGGACTAAGTCCATCTAACGATACACCCATAATGCTATTCTAAGGTTCTTCAGTTTATTTATTACGAGTAAGATATTTTATGGAGTAAGATTATGTAATATAAATTTTATTCAAGCAGTGAGTAACAAAAGAGTTTAAAGAACTTAAAGATATTAGTACGAACAAAACCTAGAAGTAATTATTTCATGTTGGGTCAATTTATAAGAGCGGACTATTCAGTCTTATATAATCGCATTACAAAAAGAAGGATAACGTGTAGAGTATATAGATTTATTACTAAATAAACAACGTGATGTTAACAGTTATATCCAAAGAGCAGAAAAAATTCGATTCAGGGAGAAGACGAAGGTTTGAGGGACCGATTAAGCTGTAACCGAACTGGATGAAAACTCTGGCCTTCATAGTCCTGACATAATCCAGGATTATTGGAGCTTATATGAGAAGGGAAGGAACGATCTGTTCGTAAAAGGGGAAGAAACTCGGGAATGAAATACAAGAAATCTAGGGAGGGAATAATAAAGGTGAAAGTAAAGGGAAGAAACAGTTATGAATTAACCTGAGCGCTCTTCAACCGATGATCACTGGGGGACACAGCAGCCGCCTGAAAGGTGATGATGGACTATTTTTTACCTAACCAAAACAGATTCTAGATTTTTGGTTAACAATAAAAAATGGAATGAAACCTCTTCATAATGAAAATAAAACGGATTAAATATCTAATAAGGCATAAAAAAATTTTCATCGGTTTGGAAAAAAATTTAGCAATTTTAATTTATAAATAGATACCGTTAAACAAAAGGAAAATTATAATGTTTTATTAATATCAAATCAGTTTATGAACCATATTTTTATTGCGGCGTTTCAACATATTTTTCATTAATTTCTCACAAAAACGAAGTAATAAAAAAGAAAACAGAATTATCGGAAAAACGGATGAACTGCGCCAATTTTGCGCATAAGTTACGTAAGGAAATGCAGTTTTATACAGATGTCTGACGCTTTTAGCTTTCATATGAACTCTCCATCAATGTGAGACCTAATGCAATGTGCTGTTTACAATTCTCTCTCTCTTTCTCTCTCTCTCTCTCTCTCTCTCTCTCTGTAGATATATATATATATATATAGTATATATATATATATATATATATTATATATTATTATATATATATATATATAATATATATATATATATATATATATATATATATATATATATAAACAAGGTATTAGGAGATATGATTATTCTTCTACATTAAAAGAAATGCCTCTTATTACTTCTATATATATATATATATATATATATATATATTATATATATATATATATATATAATAAGAGGCATTTCCTTTATTGTCGAATCATCATATCTCCTATCACCTATGTTTGGATATTTTGACAGTTTGTATATGTTTAGGCATATGCTTTACAGGCTTCAAGGTGATAGTTCGGAAGAGGGATTATAATAGGTACTCGGCTCACAATAGGAGTATAAGTTCTAAGCACACTATGATCAGCAATGATCAGTGGGTTCTGCAATCCTTTTTTTTTTTCTCTCTCAGCCTTTATCTATTTGGAGCCAATGGCACCTGGAAGGCCCAGGCTCTGTTTCTTAGCCAGTACTCAGGGATGATGTTGCCGGTTTCAAGTCCTGCCACGCAGATTTCCAAGGGGTTTATGTGCTAATGTCTGGATTTCCTTAGTCGCCACACATTTGAATGCTAATGAAACTTAACGTTAATCAACTTCAGCCTCTCCATTAATTTCAAGTGTTATCAGAGAAAAACAAATCAGCATTTATCTTTTAACTGTTACAGAAGGGATGAATAAAACTTCCACAGTTTCAGCTGCTATAAGCTAGTCAGAAGTTTCACCAGTGCTACACTACTAAATAACATGTCTCCGTCTCGTAAACACTTTTGTCTCATGTGAGAAGCCTCCTTTGAAGCACTTTTTTATTTCTTACCGAATCCAGCCAACTTTCTTTGTTGTCTGTCCTTCCTCCAAAAACTTCTGGGTCATTCGTTTTTCTATTAGTCCAACAGCCAGGGCACATTTTTTTACCCCAACGCGTGCAAAAGGTATGAGGATATATTTTATTTCTTCATGACCAAAGAGTCTCAGAAAAGCGAGTCAAAAAATTTCAATGATGGGGGTGTCTGTTATGATACAAATAGGTTTTTTCAGAATGTGTCAAATAAAATTTCGAATATTTTTGTTTAAATAAATATTTACATGGCTGTAATACTTTTTCTGAAAATTATACTCAAACATAACAAATTGGCTCTGGCTAGTAACAAATATAAAGGTTACCGTGAATTTACTAGAAAATCAAAACATTTATGAAAAAATGGATGGGTACAAAAGAATGCCTCCTTTTCAGGAGGATTCAGAAAATGCATATCATAAGAAGGTTTAGATGCATGGTATTTAGCAAAAGATTACATTCTCGTTACAATCTAGGTACTGAGGTAGTGAAATCGCTCCGAGGCCACTGGTATACTCTATGGCGCTTCTTGTCGGAAAACTGAGGTGCTGATGTTTGCTGTAATTGATAAGCCAGTTTATTAAGAAGATTCATTTATGGTCAATCAGAAATGTAGTCCTAATTCTCCCAGCTGACTTAGTATTCTTTGATATTCAGGATTCTTCCACATAACTTCAAAACGTTTGACCTCACCCTTTCTTGCAAATGTTGCTGTAAAGTCGGACCCTGTGAAGGTATGGTAGCAAGACAAAGCCTCTATCAAATCACGGTAAAGATCCTCAGCAACATATGTGACATTGATCATCCGTCTGCTGTTATTTGAAGATATGCCACGATCAAGCCAGATCTGAGCTTGTCGAAGTTTTTTTTGTTTTTGTTTGTTTTGTAGGTAAATTAATAGTACCAACACATCAGTGTCATCTGCTCTTACTAGGATAATTTTATCATGGTCATTACCAATTGATAATTGGTGAATATGCCACAGTATCCTTGTGTCCACCTCTTGATGATGGCTAGCAAAGTCAAGATCTTCTGATACTTTTACATTACCATCTTTGCCGATGTATTTATAGCATTCAATTTCTACTCCAATATAGAGTATTTTTTTTATCCAAGAAGGGCAGTACATTTCTGGCATTTCACTCTTAGCACAGAAAAGATACCGGTAAAGTTTTAAACTGCTCATGTCTAAATGTGTCTGATGGCTTTCGAGGGTTGTCTGGTTCTTTCCTGTTACCTTAATATTTTAAAGTGTGGTAACCATATGCATCAAACAATATATGTATTTCCTTAGCAGTTGTACAGCAAATGGCAATCTTCAGCATTTTTTTTTTTTTTTTGTCCAAGAGCTCTGTATGTTTCTGGCATATTTAAAGTATGCAACAAGAATCTTCTTTCTTCTTCTTTCTCACTGTTATCCGTATATTAAGGGGTCGGTTGCCTGATGCGCCTTCTCCATTGCATGCATCAGGCATGGTTTATTGTTTGGCAAAGGGGTTTTCACAGCTGCATGCCTTTGCTGTTGTCAACCACAGTTACTGGCGATGGGCCTGGGCTTTGACTGAAAAGTCCACCGGCAAAGCAGCAGTTTTCACAGTTATTGGCAGTGGGCCTAGCCTTTTACTAAAAAGTAAAACTGCAAGGCAGCAAGCAGCTTCCACAGTAATTGACAGTAGGCCTAGCCTTTTACTACAAAGTAAGACTGCAAGGCGGCAGCTGTCCTTTTAGTCACCTCTTACGACACGCAGGACCTACGGTGGTAGTATTCTTACACCCACTACCACAGGGTCCTAAAGTATGCAAAATTAATATGCCATCATATATGCTCTTTCTCCATGTCTATGAGCTGGTGCTTGCCTAACAGTTGCATTAGCTTACTTTTGTTTGTATTATTCATAATTCCACCAATTTGTGCAAAAGCAAATGACACTCGGGTTAATGAGAGGATATTCCATGACTTTCATTATGTTATAATTTTGAGGAGGTGCCATGTGAATGACTTTTCATAAGGTATCTAAAGTGCAGTCGGTGAAGTTCCAGCTTTTTTTCTTTCCCTACTTGTATTACTTGATATAATGGAAGACCAACAATAATTGTTGACCAAATTATGCGGTATGAATTTTTCAACACTCTTAGGATCCTGCATGTATAAGGCTTGAAATGTTTCAGCAGCATGTCTCCCTTTAGAGGAAAAATAATTAATAACCTTTGTTTTTCTCACTGATTGTTTGACTAATTGAAATATTCCTAAGATGTGTCTGAGGCTCAAGATCTTCAAAAGGATTTTAGACAGTATTCAAAGTAGATGTTATGCTATCACTATCTCACTTCTTAATTACCTGGTGATCATCCAACGGGATCTAGCAGTGAGAATTTGCGAATGCTGGGATGCCAGTTAACCTCGAGGCACATCATCATCAACGAACTGTTCCAGTGCCATGTCTCGATAAACTGATTCCAGAACGTTTTATACTCAAACCTCCTTGAGAAAGTGCAACTCTCACCTCAGGAGACTCTGCTCCTAGGTTGAGAAGTTTTAGCAGATAATAATACAGTCATCCATTGAGCACAGTTTAGTCTTTGACCAGAGAAAAATGCTCAAATCATTTTCTCCAGAGCGTCTGCATAGATATCCAAGTTATTTGTTCTGTCAGCTCTGATGAAATATTTAAAAATAGCTGCATGATCAATGTACTACTGGTAGAATTAGTCGTTTTACCATGCATAGAAATGATCATGCACTTGTTTCAACTTTGAGTTGTCCTTTCATTATGAATAGAAGAATGAGGTACAAGAGGACTGAACTAGTTTAAGTACACTGGCAATGAAGACATTAAAAGCAGATTAAATGGTGTTTGCAAAAAAAAAAGTAAACTGCATTTGCCCAAGGGATTGAAGGACTACATTTCTGATTGAGTTCTATTTCTAAGACCGTAACTGATCTTCATATTTTAGATTGGTTTATCAATTACAGGAGACTTAAGCATCTTGGTATTCAGAAGTGAAGTGTCATGCAATATACCAATGACCTAGGCGCAATTTCACATTTCACTACTTCTCTACCTTGACTGTAACAAAAATTTAATATTTTTGCACAATAATGCTCATCTAAACCTTCTTATGCTACACATTTTCTTAATCCTCATCAAAAGAGGACACATTTTTGTATTACCTAATTTTTTTCATAAATCTTTTGGTTTTCTAGTAAATTCATGTTAACCTTTACACTTGTAACCAGCTACTGCCAATTTGTTATGTTCGTGTACAATTTCCAGATAAAGTGTTACAGATATGAAAATACAAATTTTCTAAAAATTCTAAATTTTACTGGGAACATTTAGAAGAAACCTCATTTGTCTAGATTAATTAGAAAAGGTGCTACAATCAATGGAACGGGGTCGGGTCATGTGCACCTGACAGCTATGTAGATAATGTTAGACTCTCCCACAACTGAAATTCTGTAAGACTCACTTTTCTGAGACTCTTTGGTCATGTAGAAACAAAATATAATCTCAAACCTTTTGTATCCCTCAGGTAACCTATGCCCCGCCATTTCAATGCCTTTCCACTTAGGTTACTGCATTATACACTGCCAAAAACCTTTCTTAACAGAGTAACTTTTATCTATCAATTGCATTCAGTGTCCTAAATTATGGGGCTCATTCAGGGTAATTGACCACGAGGATAAGGGATTTTAGAGGTAATGGTTTGTTGCACTTTCTAGTGCGAATATCATTCTGGGGAACTGAGCTAGAGATTTAGGGTTTGTCTAAAATAACGTTATGGCACCTTATAGTGCATTCTGGGGAACTGAGCATGAGGTTAAGTGTTTGTTTTAGAGAACATTTTGTGGGAGCCCTCGATTGTTGGTAGGTATCAGTAACTCGGTTGTTGCGGTAACACAGAAGTTTGTACAATGGTTAGCATAAGCTAAAGTGGTTTGGTGAGAGATATGAGGGACATTTGCAGGTTGGTGGATGCTTACATGAAACTATTTGGGTTGTTTTTAAACACATAATGAGATGCGCTTGAAATGGGGTAATTTTGATTTAATACAAGTGATATTAGTTGAGTATTATCTTTATCACCATAATGCAAACAGCACATTTATTTGCAATGACCATGTGTGTGAAGAACTTTACCCAATAAAGCCAGGTTAATCTGACTAAAACCCGTGATCATAATAGTTTGTTAATATTTATGTTATGTTAAGAGGTCGCAAGGTAATGCTATGAACGGTAGCTGGGCATGTGTTCTGACCATGTAGGTGTCTGAGAGAAGTCTCACGTGAAGTTTTATGAGACAATAGCAAACAGTTTTGGGAAAGTTTCCCTTGCCTCTCAGCTGATCTTGGTATGGCAACAATAAAATGACTTATACTTGCAAAATGGCTCAGGTGTCCAAGTATAAATCTGCTTTGTAAATGTAAAATTTCCAAGAATGGACATGGATTTTCTAAGGAGTTTACTTATAATTTTGATGCATATACTACTACATGTGCGAGAAAGAAAGGAGTGAAGCTGACTCTATTTTCCTACCTAATTTAAGTTGCCAGATGCTCTGTGTCCTAGCTAAAACAATGGACAGCAAATTGTCCAGAACATGTCGGGTTAGAGGGTGGATAAGGGTACTTTTCCTTTTTATCACTTTTTTTTAAAACTTCACTTTCTGGCTAAAACCTAGCAATTTAAGTCATGCAAAGGCTATCATGCTATAATGGCAAACTCGTGTTTCGTGATGGCGACACTTTCTCATTTTGAAATTAATCAGTCAGCACGCACACAGAGAATTTAAATTCTTTGAGAAAATATAAAAATCCCTTTAACGAATTGTGATTGCAACACAAAAATAACCAAAATACTCTCTGTGTACCTCTGATTGTATGTGCTTATTTACGGGAATTTACATTACAAGGTTTTTTATTCTCAACTTGTAATGATACAGGCTACAATCTTGAGCAATGGTTGCCACTTATGTTCTAAGCTGTGTGAAGGAACTTACTGCAAAGGATGGTATTAATCTGACTAAAATTCCTGTGCTGGTAGAACATAAGAGAAAAGAAATGCGCGTAGGTCCTTACTAAAAAGGGAAATTTAAGAAAAACTCTTTGGTTAACTAAAAATCAAATATATTTACAAAACAAATCAGAAAACAGGGGAATTTAAGGCAGGTAAATAGGGGTTTGCTGGAACACAAAATTGTGATGAAAAAATGATACTGAGGTGTTGGGAATACCATTTCAAGGGCACCATGAATTGAATTATCCCATTTTCTATCATGACCCCATGGGTCGCTCTGTTGACTGCATGTTTTATTTCCTGATCTCGTGGGTTGTCTGGCGCCACTTGGTTTATCCATCTTTCTCTTTGGTGTGCTGTCCAGTCACCCAGGAATAGTGCCTACTACAGCGCTACTTCATGGATACCTTTAAGTTGTGACAGCGATTATCAGACGAGCAGGTCTTGCCTCCACAGTCATACAGTGTGGAAAGGGAATGAAAGACCAGCAAAGGAATAAAAGCGAGAGGTTTATATAAGAAACAATTTCTCCATGATTGTTCTTGTATGCCAAAGATTACAAAACCTCTTAACACTTGAGAAGGAGCTGACCCTCAGAGTAGAGAACCTGGTAGTTGCTTTAACAAAGAAAAGAGAGAAAAAAGGAGGTAAGAGAAGCAAAGGCAGAATGAGAAAAAACAGGAAAATAATAAAAAAAAGACAGGAAAAGGGGAAGGAAAGAAAGGAGAGTTCATGACCTCATCCTCAACCAACAGAGGGTCGAGAACCACATTCCGCCTTCTCCCCAGTCCACTCTCAAGACCATAGTAAATGGATATCCTATACCTAAATGCCCGCTCCTTAGAAGTTTCCTTGATCCTGGGAAAGCAAATGGGCAGAAAGAACATAGTCGCCTTTCACTCCCTTACCTTGAACAAACAAGGGAAACTTGAGGAGGTTCAAATTGCCATTGTTTAGGCTTACGAGATTATCCCCAAATGCTGGAGGCTGTGTTGGTGAGACTAGCCCAAGGAAGTATGTCAAACCATAAAACTCAAGCTGTTAAGTGCTGGGTAGAAGTCTGAGGAATTACCACTTTTGAGGCACTGCTTTTACTATGGCCCTGGTGCTCTTGCAACACACATCTGTGAGAGAGCCTACAAGGTGTTCAGTGAGGGGTACCGTTTGGTGGATGAGTGGGGCACCTACCATCCTTCAGCCAGCTCCTTGGGATGAAAAATAAGTACTTGTTCTCATACCTCCTGACCAACTCAGCCCAAAAATGGTCATCGCCCAAGGAAACCTGTGTGCTGCCATTGTAAGGTCAGGTACCTCACCAAACATTGTTGCCTGAAGGCCGAGGCTCAGCTGAGGGGCCCCCACTATTTCCCACAACAAGACCATGCCCAACTAAGCCATGCCTGGTTCTTTGGTGAACAACAACCAGCTTGCTCCCTCCGTAGGGGCTGTGCTATGAAAAGACTTTTGTAAAGGAGTTTGCAAGGACTATGTCTGCAAAATATAGACACTATCCAAAATATGCAGCACCCAAAGCAGTCAAAACCTCTGTCAGTTCCCGAAAACCTGCTGAGTGGATGGGCATCAACGCCATGGCCACCAGCTTTTTGATGGCTCCACTCCACCTAGAACGCCAACAAAAATTATCAACACTGGTCAAAAGTAAGCGTTATCACTCTGGAGCAAGCGCTTCTCAGTGCCACCATCTGCAAGGACGAGCAGATCGCCATTTGACTAAGTAATAGTCAGTGATGAGAAGACATTCACTTGGGCAACTCATGGACGACTACACTGATGGTGCCCAAACAACACAAGATACGAGCAACAGTTCATATATGAAATTGCTCAAAGTGGCTATATATCATGCTGGATGCATTTACACGGTGTGGGTAAACTTGCTGAAGTTGGTGGCCTATTTACTGCTGATAAATATATAGAGAAATTAGAAGTAATGGTGCCTTCTGTCCGTGCATATGCCCTTCCCTATCCTGAAAGAATAATATTCATGCAGGTATGGTAATACTACTGATTGAGTTTTAAACATAACGTATGCGATATTCATTGTCTTGCTCATCATAATTAGATAATGGCAAGTTATATAGTTCAGTTGTTTTCGAAATGGGTTGGTGGTGGTTAATGTTAGATCTAATGAAAGGCGCGATCTCACCAACGTTTGCTTGAGCACACATTACGGGAGTGGGAGTTTTGCCGACGAAATCAGCAAATGATTTACAACCCACGTTTCATCAATGCCAAATAGGTTGCAGGAGATGATCGCAAACGATTGGAGACTGGACAAGATATAAATTTATATGCACTTTAAAGGTTATTTAGTTATCAGGTTTCTACTTAGGTGATGGACATAAGCATAGTAGCAAGTTATATTTTGGTCTATCCTGTTTATTATCAAAGAACAGAATGCTTGATAAATTCAAGTCTACATAATACCAGTTGCGTTATTATCATTATTATTATTATTAGTGGTAGTAGTAGTCGCATGGCTCACACAATTATAGTTCTGAATTTTCGACTTTATAAATGAAATTACTGTAAATTTCATGATGAAATGTGAGGATATTTCAATGTTTCTTGGGCTATCGAAACTGGAGACTGAACAACCTCATGCAAAGATCAATCCTCAGTAAATAACAAAAAATCTTTCTTTAATCACGTTGTGCAGGGTAGGAATGTTGAACAATAAAAAAAAAACGTGGAAGGCATCGTTGCCGATAATTTCTTCATTTGTAAAACGTTTTGAGTTTACTGCTGAATTTCCTCTCCGAAAACAAATACAGTAACTACATTAGAATATAAAAAAAAAGCTTTTATGGACATATTTCTTTAAAACCGTATGCAATCTCCACAACTCAGTTCAGAAGACGAGAGAAAGAGAGAGACATTGATATCATGTGATCACACAAATATCTAGCGAACGCATTTGCTTCTTAATGACATCACGAACTTATTTTGATAATCTATTTTCTTAAATGTGGCCAGCATTCTTTTATGATATTAATGAGTGAACAGCCTAGCCATGCCTCTACTCCAGCATTTACGTGGAAAACAAGTTCTATGCTCATTACTGTATTGGAACCACTGTCAGACAGCCTCTATCAAGGGATGAACACCGAAATAGATCAGGCCTATTATATATATATACATATATATACATACATATATATATATATATATATATATATACTATATATATATATATATATATATATATATATATATATATATATATATATCAAATCCGGCTACATTTTTAAAACTCGACATTCCCAGCTAACATGTGTTCGTCACTCTGAAACTTTACAACTACACCTCAATCTCGAATCGTAAAATTAATACAAACTCTAGCCGAGATCAATACCGTGACAACAAATAACATTTCCACACTATCATTGATCAAATAAACCCAATTATAACACGGATGTCCAAGGATAAAGAATCACATGTTACCCATAGTTCTGTACAAGAAACCCGTCTATCAGAGAAGAGTGTTCGCCTTAACTGTAACCAACCAGGCACAGAAGAAAATGACTCCGTCTAGAAAGCTGGTCAACTCTGGACGCCAACTTAGGATCTAGTTTATTATGCATCATCTTTAATATTTCATGTTAACAGAAAGAAATAAATATGTCTTTTGTGTTATCTTAGGATTAAGGAGGCAGCATTTAAACCTGACACTTACTGGGTTATCGTAATTTTAAGGACATTTGCCTAGCACGACTCCCATGTTTGTTAAATCATATGGATTGGACAATTTGGTTATTATTCAATATAAAGGAGTAATATTTCTGTACTTTTTGCGACATTCACCACACCAAAAAAATCTGGTTGTAAAGTTAAGCATTCGGAAGAGTTGGCCGGTAGATGGCGACTTTCGAAACTTCGTGGCAGCCCAACTCAAAACTGTGAGCGCTCACAGTTTAGGATACTTGATGTTGGAATGCAATGTAAATAGGTGATCACTTCTACACAATAGCAAATATCATCAACACAATTACAATCATTCTCCTCACAACAACTACCCGAGCTGGGTGTGAATTAGCAGGCACGAGGTGAAAGATTTTAGAGGGGATTCCCTTAAATATATGCACAATCTCCATTTTCTGTGACTTCTCTCTTCAGCCCCCTTCTGACCGACACACTTACAATTGTCACGCTCCTACCCTTAATTGTCATATTCGGTATTCACTTACGCATCTCCTCGTTCCACCCAGAGTCAAAGTATATAGGGTCTGCTCAACTCGGCAGTGGGGCTGGAGCTAATACTGGGGCGTCACAAAACTAACACTTCCCGTGCCTCTCCACTGAATTACTTAAATAACCCTTAGTTTTTATACAGTTAATCCATATCACAGTGTTTTTCATAAAATCTTGATGATAAAATCTGTAGAGAGGTCACATGTTTTATTGTTTTAATTCCCATTCTCTCATTTAGTCACCAAGCCTTGTTTTATTGCACAAAATATACCAGTTTGAACACACATAGCTACTCCAGCTTTCTTCATATGTTTATTCTTTACTTATTTATTTACTTACCTATACACTGGTTTGTTGTATTCTCTTCAAGTCCATTTCTTATAACACTCTCTCTCTCTCTCTCTCTCTCTCTCTCTCTCTCTCTTTCAGGTAGTAATATCAAAATTTTAAATAATTCTTAAGAAATGTATTTAGTTATGTTACTTTGTTCATACCTTTCTTTAAAAAGCAACATTTTTTATGATAAAGGTTAGAATGATAGATTAATTACATTTTCCAAATCTTATTATGAATACTTATTATTATGCAATAAATACAAAGAAAATGTGGACACAAGCATTGTAAAAATTGGCAGTTGCATTTGCACGTCTTGACCACAAAAACGAAAACAATATCAAAAGTATAAGAATTAAATCATATACGATATAAGGTATCAAAGGAATAAATGATGAAGAAAATGATACAGGGAACACATTTCCAGCAAATTTCTCATTAGCACTTCATATCATATAAATATACTTCCGAACACATAAGTTTACATATAATACAAACTGTATACATAAAGTTATTAATTATGCATGCCTCGAACAATTATAAAATTTTCGAAAAAAGTACAAAAAGGTATTCGTCAGTCTGGCTGGATGTATCTGATGACGTTTCCCAAGGGGCGGGGCTAGATTTCAGATCTCCCACTAACGCTTAATTTTTTTTTTTTTATAATTTTTGCTTGCGTAGATAATATTTTCTGTGCGCGATTATAGGTTTGAAAATAATTGTAATTGTAATGGGTCATATACCAATTGAAAAGGCATTCATTGTACTTTTACATGGTGTATGGAAAAATCTAATAAGATGAAAAGCTATGTAAGAAAAATGTTAAATATTTACATAAAATTTAAAAATTTTGGTCCGTCTTCGACCTAGAATTCCTCAAAAATTTCTGGAAACACCTATCAATTATATTTATGCATTATATAGTAAATTTTATCAGCTTTCTAATCCCTTTTTCAGTTTCTTTCTATCATCATCCCTTAGTCAGATACGCTACGAAACGTGAATGTTTGTAGGTTGACGGATGAAGTAATTGCACATTTTTGTGAGCACAGATAATTTTTTCTGTGCGCGCTTGTGGGTTTGAAAGTAATCGTAATTGGAATGTGCTATATATCATTTGAAAGAGCATTCTTTGTACTTTAACGTAGTATACGTCAACATGCCATTTCGGTTATCGTATCGCCAGCGATTTCTTTGTCTTTTATCCAGACAAGAAGCAGCCTCTCCATCTCGTCGTCCACAGTGCTCCTCTTGTTAGACAAAATAGTCACGCCCTTGGAAGGTGTAGCTGCTTTGATGGCATCCTTCTGCTTAAGGATGGTGCCTATCGTCGACAGATTTCTGCCGTATTCCTTAGCAATCACACTCAACCGCATGCCAGCTTCATATTTTTTAATGATCTCCATCTTCGTCTCCATAGAAAGCATCCTCTTCTTTCTGTGAACTTCAGCAACTTTCTTGGGACCCATGACTACGTATATACTGTACGTAATAAGTTATGCAGTATATGTAATAAAGTTCTCACACAACACGATAAAGTAGTACAACAAAATCACTAACGAATTTACGTTAATAAACGAAATCGTATAGAACGAACGAATTCCATGTGCGTATGATAACGATGCTGCTAAGGTGTGGCAGAATGACGCCTTTACGTAGAGCCAGAAGGGGTAGATGCTGACCAATAGGAAAGCAGGATCTTATGGCGGTGACTAGCATCAGGAACCAAAGGAGGAGCGGGAGGATGGTAGCGAGTCTACTCAGTTGGCGGCGTGCGAGTTTCAAAATTGTTTTTGGTGTATTTGCTTTCATAACTTGAATTTTTCATAAGCTGGGACTTTCATATGTCGAGGTACTACTGTGCTTACCAATGCAAGATATTACTGCTTTGGCCATATGAAAACAACCAAGGCCTAGAAATATATTGCTAAACTTTCTGGCTGCAAAAGTTGAAGCTCCTTTGCAATCCTGTATACATACTCATAGACAAACAGAAGTAAACAAAAACAACTAAATGTGATAATACTCAAATTATCCTATTATGTATTCTCCTATTCAATACCTTTGAAATGATATGCATATTGAGTATAATCTGGTCATTTATTGACTTTTATCATTTTTGTCAGGCAGTCATCTTGGATTTCAGAATGGCAGAAAATAGGCCAGTTGAGGAACTTGTGACCTAGTTTCTTTCTTATGCCCAAACAACCCTTAAACAAGATCTGAAGTCAAATTTAAGGTACATCTTAGTGCATACGGGACCCTACCAGTCTCCTAGACTAGAGGGATGCTGCAACAGCCTTCAGTAATGGCTACAGTGCAATGCATTAAGTGCTCTGACGGCACTACCCTTGTACTGTTTTTTTTTTTTTATTGGTAGTGCACCAGTTATGAGAAATTAGGAACAATCTCAAGAAGAGGGCTGCAAAATATGAGAGATGATATGAGAAAAGTAAGATCGAAGTCATAAGAGATAGTAGGAAAGTAGGTTTGAAACACGTCCTAGGTAAAAAGAAGATAAAGATGGCATTTAGCAATTTGGGAGGCTGGACCTTATGCTAAAGACTTGGGACAAAGCTGTAGAGAAGTCAAGGGCAGTAGTGTATTATTCTCCTGAAATCTGGAACATTGTTATTTGCAGGAAGGTAGGATCACGAGCTGGTCTTTCCTAACGAGAGCCATGGGGACGATGAGATAGGGCGATGAGTATAAGGATTTCATATTTCATTTAGTAGTCAGAAAGCTGACGTGCAGTTACTTCGCTACCCATTATTTTTTTGCTTAGGTTGTCATTTCTTGGTTCAGCAGTAACTAATAAGAGAAGTCATAGCTCTTGTAACATTATTGGGCGGAAGAATAATTCAAGTGTAAATGGGAGGACAACTGAAAATTAATAGGTAAATATGTGCAAGTATTTTCCGTAACTTCCTCGAGACACTGTCTAGAGAACACTGTTTCCAAATTTCTTACCTCTGATTTGTGTCGAAAATTTTGCATCTCGTATTACTTTCGGAGAAATACTATCTGTTATTTATCTTATTTAATTTAATCTAATTCATTTTTTAGCACGTATGGTAATCAACTCATCACCAACTTCCCTCACCCAGCTTTTGAAAATTTTATAATATTTCTTATGGTCTTTAATAGTTTTCCAATAATTAATACGGTGAGCAACATGAAAATGGTTTCCGCATTGGTGAGGCCTATTCTGATGTTCAAAATTATGGATATCTGCGAAAGTGACACTAAATAAACTTAATTTTCGGCGTCAAGTTAATCTTCAAAAGAAGATGCTCTGATGCTCAGAGGATTATGCGCGGCAGAGTATGGCATGCCGTGGTGACCCACTCATCCTGACCAAATGTTGCTTAATTTTGCTAATCGACGACCACTAAAAGGTTAAAAAGTCATGTGAACCGGATTTCCAAAATAATCTCCGACGATGAGAATTAAGGACAAGTTCAGCAGTATTATTCATTATGTTTCGAACTGTATTACTGGTGAGATGATAATCACTTGTACTTGTGCATTATTAATCATTCATAGAACAGACATGATTAACCCGCAATAGACATCTCCACCATTTAGCCAAAATTCCACTTATAAATAATTTCTTTTGTTGGAAATGTCAACATACCATTCAAAGCTTTTACTATAGAGAAAGAAAAAAGAACATAATCAATAATAAAATAAATTCCTGTAAAGGTAGCTTTGTAGAAATAAAGGAATCATATCTCTTTTTACATTAATATTGTACAACACCTTTCACGTTGAATTACACACATAGAAGAGAAAAAGGAAGTATTTCGTGGGAATGTGACGACAAATGCTGAAATCGTTTGGCTCTTAGATGGCCCTGAAAAATGAATGCGTCGGTCATCACAGAAATTTGTTACTGCTACGTACTTCAAGAACTTTTATTACGTGTAAGGGATCAATACCATTGTTTCCAAAGAAGTTGTTCACTTTTCTCTCGGAGTATGAATTATTTCGAATCCTTTTCTGGGTAAAAGAACATTATAAAAAGAAAAATATATATATTTTACATAAATGAAATGAACACGTCAAGAATTTTTTTTCGAGAAATTTCCGTTTACTTCATATAGTCTGCTCATTTGTAGTGTATGAATTTTCAACTTGCATTACTCAGTAACTTTTTACAAATAATGAAACTAGGAATTTTATCCTGTTGTAAGTCAGAAATTTGTGTCTGTGAAACACATTTCCACGTGTTTATTTTCAACTTATCTCACAGTGGAAAATGGTAAATCAAATGAAATTTTAGTAATTTGAGCACTGATGGATCAGGGAGTTGGGTAAATTTTGCTGGTATTATGTCCCAACTCCTTTAATAAGCTTTGCATCCAAATTGCTAATGCTCTAGGCTTTCACGGGAAAGACTGGGGTTCAGCCCCTTGGAGAGTCGGATATTTATTTCTGTGAAACACTTTCCATTATTTCTCACAGTGAGAAGGGTATAAGTCAAATGAAATGTTAGCAATTCAAGCGTTGATAGGTTGGGAGTTGGGCCAAATTCACTGGTATGTTGGGACCTATTCACCTGCCAAGGAAAACAAAAACTCAGGTAAGTTGTACTTAGGGGTATACTGCACCACTGAATAGTCGATATACCTTCACAATTTTTTTATGGATATTTACACTATAATCATCTGATGTTAGCATAGAGCAGTGATTACCAACCTATATACCTTCAAGGAACCCCTGAAACAGTTTGTCATATCCTAAGGAACCTTTATCCACAGGCTCTCTCTCTCTCTCTCTCTCTCTCTCTGTATGTAGATATATATATATATATATATATATT
>NC_061091.1:40440999-40445999 GCF_015104395.2 Macrobrachium nipponense
AAAATACGGCTGGATTGCAAGGAATAACATGTCTGTAAAAAACTTTCATCAGGCTAAATGCGCTGACCAGGATCCCTCACTATTTCAAATTTTAGCAAAGAATGAGTACAAACAGTTAATATTGAATGCAGTAGTGATAACTTGTCTTATTAGTAATCGCTCAGTTCCGAATAGTTCGTCATTCATTGTTTTATACTACCAGCAACATAATGCTAAAAACACACTATCGTTGCCGATGGTAATAAAGAGAAGGATCCTAATTATTACAAAAAGAAATAGAAACAGTAGCCCGTTCAGAATCAAACAAGCAAACTCGGTGACTGTTGGATCACCTAGTCAAGCGGTCAAGGTTGGTCAAAGCTGCCGAAGTGTTCAAAGCATAGCAAATTGTACACAATAAGCGACTCTAGCAGAGGGGGAAAACAAAAGCGATGTTGGACTATACATGCCAATACCTTTTTGAATTAAAAAAGGATTTTTTCCTATGAAACACACGACCGTATAAAGTAATCAGAGCAGGTTTTTCGTTTTTTTTTAATACGTAAGTTTATTATACGTAGTGGTGGATAAAGCCCGACTGTACGCGCCGTAAAAAATTAGAATATCTTGTTTATTTCTTTAGTAGACGTATATCCTGTATTTACGGACTCACCGTCTGTTGTTCGAACTTCTCTAATGAGAAGTCCCGGATAAGCGAGCGCTTACAGATACCTCTATAGTTATAAAAAACGTTGATCTGTATGTAGTGTAATTGTAAGATCCATCTAGGGGTATACAAAATATTATCTTACATCCTGCAAAATAAGGCGTGTTTATCAAAGGAAAATCCTATAAACCTTCAACATATTAAATCCGTTGAACAAAAATGAGACAGTTTAATCAAATAATAACTTATATAAAAGAACAAATCATTTGTCTCATAAATCGTAACATTGTTCAAATGACCCAACAGAATTCTCCCACAACCGCAGTCGCACTTTGCACGCAAAATCTCGAGAAGCATGCACCCTCGAATGTCTTAGTGCGTGTAAAAAGACTTTGCTGGGAAATTAAATTTTAATCCTTCCCGACACTCTGAAATATAACGATTTCCGCGAACAAAGCCCTAGACACAGTTGACTCGCCGCAACATGTTAATCTAGTAATCCACAAAACTTATACATATAAATATCGCATTTTTTTTATTTTTTTTTTGTTGCTAATTTTTAATCCCACCCAACCCTCAGTCGTGGATGAATCATCTCTGTTAATCTATCTAAGTAATAATCCGTAAAGTCATTCAAGCAGAGGTGATTCAGCAGAAATTTTTTTTATCTTTTACCTGAATACCAGGAATTTTTCTCCACTAGCGAGTGATCTCTGGAGAAAAACGGATGTCACTGAAAACTAAATACGGTCTAAGGAGACAAACATAACCCCATGAAATTCAAAATATAGATAAATGACGAAGTTGAAAAATGTTAGTAATAGGAGTCATTAGGAAATCAAATAAGCCCATATAATTTTTCCCTCAAACGTCATGCCATAAAAGATCGGACTTGGCGTATCTGCGTAGATTTCTGACGCTTAAACAAGGAAAACGACTCCGATAGTTACCAGTGCCATGTACGACGACAATCTTATCTCTGTTAGGTTAGAATAAATTTTTCACCAGCTTGGACTTACTTTAAAAGCTTTTACCAGATACATTACCTAAGTGATTGTACCTCACACCGTTTTCAGCACACTCAGGGGACATTATCAATTTTACGTATGCCTCTGGCTTACGTTGCGCCCCAATTACAATATAGTGTTTGGAAAACTTTTAGGGATACCTTACATGCCTATATGGATGATCTTGTAATCTTTTCTAATACCTTAGAAGTACATTCACATAAAGTAGAGCTAGTGCTACAGAGACAAAGACAAATAGTCTCAGAGTAAAATATATAAATGTGAGTTTTTTAAAACGAACATGTTTTATCTAGGTTTTATGTGTCTGGTCAAGGTCTTAAAAGTAGTCCATGGTAAGGTGTCGGCTATTCATAACTTTCCGGTACTTATTAACGTAAAATTGGGGGATACAGCGCTTTTGCGCTGTAGTGGGTATTACAATCGTATGCAAATATGTAACTCTTCAATCATGACAGCTCCTTTAACAAGATATTACGAAGAAGAGCCTAGATTGATTATGGTCTAAAAAGCATCGACAGGCGTTCGATATCTTAAAAGCGGAATAATGCAGCTTACCTAACTTAAAAAATCCCTGATTTAAAATAAGGAATTTTTTTTTATTGCAACAGACGCCTCAGACCAAGGGGTAAGAGGGATACTACTTCAGTAATATGATAAACAGTTCTTCCTATAGCTTTTTATTCACGTAAACTAAAGCCCTCTGAAAGTAAATTATGCAGTAATAGGCAAGGAAGGGCTAGGTATCTTTAACACTAGTACATTTTAAGTTCATAATCTATGGCTATCCTGATAAAGTCTTACTGAACATGAGTCCTTTACCGAGTTTTTCAAAGGCTTTAATCACAGTCCAAAGGAAACTCGGTGACAAATGATCATTCAGGTCTTTGGAGCCAAGTTAAGATATCTACTACGGAAAGCAATTATCATAGCTGACGCATTATCCCGCAATCCCGCACCATACAGCAAAGAACCATTAATTAGACTAAAAAATATAGAAACATCCGTACCTATTGTTAAAACCGTATCTAAACAAGAAAATTCCTTAACCCAAGAGATCGCGAGCATTGAATATCTGGGTTGGAGCGCAGAACTGTTACAAACTGAACAAAGCAAGAGTCAACAGACATAACCCAAACAATAAACACTTCGAACGGAAACAGAGTCAGCAGCAATAAACACCAAACAATAAACACTTCGAAACGAAAACAGGGTGCAGTGGGCTAGGCAAAAACAATAAACACTTCGAGCAGAACCCTAAAGCAAAAGTATATTTAAAGTATGTATCAGAATAATGTAATCAAATGTAATATTATATGTAGGTCCGTGACGAGAAAACCCGAAGAACACAGCAGATGACTAAACGACCAGGTAGTAGTAATAATCTCCTTTCATACCATCGTCATAACTGGTTGCATTCCGTCATCAGGTTTCCCTACTATGTCACAGAAAGCCAAATCACTGTTTTACTGGCCTACAATGCTTACAGATATAAAAAGCACATAACTGATTGTAACACGTGTCATGAAAACAAGGGACACACTAAGACACCTGTCAGTTAAGGGTCTATCCTGTGCCAAATCATCCTTGAAAGAATATACGTAGAATTATTAACAGAATTACGAGTTTGACAGAGGGAATAAACACTTCTTAGTGTTAATAGTTCCTTGACACGTTATATAGAATTAATAGCACTAAAAACAAACACCGCAATGAGTGCGTTAGGAATATTTATGAGTGCTAAATCAGTAAACATGGAATTCAACACATAATAATCATCTGACTCGGGTGGTGTTAAATCAATAATAATCTCCATAACACGTGGTGTGAATTCCTTTCCATTAAGAAAACCAATAATATATTTTATCACCCAGAGTCATCGGTTTGGTAGAATACCGGATAATTAAATAGGAAGTGTCAATGTCTTACGAGTTACAACTCGTGATATTGGATCCGAACTGGATTATAGCGGTTCTCGCGGTTTTAAATACCTTTATCATTTATATCTTTTTGTATCTATAGAATTGATGCCGCAAGTAGCCTTATACGGTACGCCGCTAGAACACTTTTCCACATATTTAAGCCAACCATTAATTTATCAAATATATATCAAAAAAAATATATAAATAAATAAATATAAAAAAATAAAATAAATATGGATACAAGTGGAGTCAATATAATACACTCCGTAAGAAGTCGGAAGGGTTATAAATATAATAAAAAAGGAATCACGATAAAATCAATAACAAAACGTAACCATATATAATTAAATATCCAAATATATATGCGTAAAGATTTGAACTCTAACTTAACGCTTTAGTAGATGACAAATAAGGTAAAAGTTCAAACGCATCTCAAAACCTACTGACATATTGTCTGTCCCGGTGATTTATATTCGTAGTCAATGAAAAAAAAAAAAATTAAATAAATAAATAAATAAATAAATAAAATAAATAAAATAAAATAAAAGAGATTTTAAAGTCAGGAAGTCTAGAAGTGAAAATGTATCTATTGAAATAATCCTATATGAATCTTATACAGGGCTAATAATATATATAGAATTTGTATGGAAACCTTTTTCATGTAGTTTGAATAAGGAATATTTAATTTAACATAATTACAATTATGCAGATTTCCAACATGAAACTAATATATTGTTCAATTTTGGTACTGTTTTTTTTCAGACATTCTTCTCATGTGGGTCGAGTATTAAAAAAACAAAAAACAAAAAATTTATCCTAAAGTCGTATCTCTTACAGCAAGTAACGTAACTCTTAGCTGGCTGAGAGCAATCTCCTGCCAAGTGACGACGTCATCATTGCCGTATCAGCATTTGTTCCTTTTAACCTCAATAATCTGCTTACACAGGCTTCATCTCGCGATTGCAAAGCAGGTTGCTGGAGAAAGGAATGCTTAGCCCGAACTTCTCATGGGCAAGGCAGACGTTAGGTACAAGTGTCTATCGGTATGCGCAATGCAACTTGCAATCATTTTAAAATTAATAAACAAAATAAGGAAATAGAATTTCTATAACATCAAAATGAATAATTTTTTCTGAACCTCATAGACATTTAGAAGTATCACGATATGGATATGGATTATTTACTTGCAACATTAGCTTATTACAATCAAGGTAAATCACATTCATGGGAAAATGCTGCATTTTCTTGAAAAACCCAAAGTTTATATAGAAATTAGTTACATAGTGGGTTTTTCGTTGCACCTCCTACCTATTAATAAAGTTTTTAAAATTAACCTCAGAGGATGCGCGCGAGAAAATTGAATATGAAACTTTTGTTAGGGCACATAGGATCAGATTTTATCACAAC
>NC_061091.1:40450999-40460999 GCF_015104395.2 Macrobrachium nipponense
GTGAATTTATTCCCTCCAGTGGCTCATACTTCTATTGCAACATCGGACCATTAGCATCGATTGATAATATTTTTCCTTACTCTTTTGCGGATTAGCTCACCTAAAAATATTTCATTAAAGTGACATAACATTCGAATGGCATGCACATAGGGCTACACTATACCTTGAAGATACGGGACTCTTCGTTTTCAATCAATTTAGAAAAATATGATACGATTTTCAGGTTTCTATAAAAGAAAATATTGAGATGGCTATAAGTTTCTCCATCAGTACTTTTTCTGTCCGCCCTCATCTTAAAAACTACCAAGGCTAGAAGGCTGCCAATTGCTATGTTGATCATCCACCCTTCCACATCAAACATACCAAATTATTCCTGGATCTAGGTATAGTTCTGTAGGAAAATTTTAGTATGGAGAATCTTTTCCAGAAATGTTTAGTAGACGCCTAGTAGGTATTTTTTATTGGGGTGGATATCTGTCATCTGATAGGTTTCCAGGTTATGATGTCATCAAAGATGGCGGCCGCTCGATTGTCAAACTTGTCATATCTGACCCGTGGATGAAACTTCAACTATTTCAAGTAATTAGATCTTTACAAAGTTAAAAGAAGAGGGAAAAGGAATGAAAATATTAAAAAATACTCAAATGTGTCTAAATTTAAGGTATACTTCTAAACTATGAAGATATGGATGTCCTAATTGTTTATAGTGTTAATGGATGGTACATCAGACTTTACTTAAACCAAATGCAAAGCCATGTATCATGTACAATAAAAGTGATGGTAGCGTGTGTAATACTCAAAATGTCAGAAGAAAAATCAGCTGCAAAAAATGCAATGACATTGTTACTACCTGTTTAAGCACATTAAGTGAGGCTGCAGTGTTTTACTACTATTTAAATAATGCCTGCTATAAACAATAATGTCATAAGAAGTCCCTTTTAAAAATTCAAAATAAGGAAAAAATCGAATGTGAAGATGAAGCAAACAAATCTTAATCGACTGAAGAGCAAAATATTAGCAAAACTGCTGCAAGGAAACGAGCACGGCACCACAGTCCTCAAGCAAGTGTTACTTCTTATCTAGACCATTTATGCATTATCTGTAACCAGAAATCTCTTAAGCAAATTGACCAGAAGTATAGAATAAGTGAGAGCCCAAGAGCTGAAGAGTTTTTGAAAGCCACTTTGTACTTACAAGATGATGTTTTCACCCGCACTTGTCACTTGCAAGATGTATCAATTGTATCTCTGGGTATTTACTGAAATACAAACGGAAACTTCAAACACAACTCAGGTATCAGAAAAAGTAGCGGCGTTTTCTTTCATAGCTCCTGTTATTAAATTTGGTCTAAATAAAGGTTATGTATGCACCCTCAGTTAAATCAGAGACCAGTTCAATTTACAAAATGAAAATATAAGTCAGTAACAAGGAGCTAAAACTACTGTTGAGTGATTACTTTGGAAATGGTATTAAGTTTTCAAAATCTACAGAGGCTAACAAACAATCATGTTTTTTTCTTCAGGCCTTCAAACAGAAGTAGTAACAGATGTCATAAGAAGTTGCAATCTTTTTGCAGAATGCGCTCTTCTATTGAGGGAATCATTGCAGAAGTTAGACATTGGCCTCAATTATAGATTTACTGATGCACAAGCCCTTAAGCAGCTCTTGGTCTGAGTCAAAAATACCTAAAGATTTAATCAAGGTTTTTTCGGTAAATTATTTAATATATATGAAAACACAATTGAGGAATGGGAGATCCTTGAAAATGAAGATAATGCAGAATTTGAAATAGGGAAATACTCACACAAGTGGAATCTTAAAGCAGACTCTATCACATTTACTCTAAACACTGAGCATGCAATAAATACATTTGAAATCCAACTTCCAAGAACACATTTACGTAAACATGTCATGTGAAATGCTCCCAAAACAAGGAAAATATATTAAACTTACCTGATTGCTTAGCTGGACTTTACGTGCAATAGTATATACACCGTAATCACAGGCCACTGGTAAATATTTTTGGTCCAACTGGTCAAGGATACGTACTATTGAAATTCAATAGTGCTGTGTAAACAGTCGCATGTCAAGTTACTGGGTATGGGATTCTCGGTAAAAATCCAATATGTTTCTGCTATAGCTCTTCTTTGGAGCAAAGCTATTGAATGCACCTTAAAATGGTACTGGCTGTTCATTATTTGGAATAAAGTTTGTGTTTTAAAATTCCACTGGTGTTAGTGCTTCCCTGTTTCCAATTCTTCATCATCTTCATTTTTGAGAATCTCAAATTCCTCAATTGTGTTTTCATCTATATTAAATAATGCACTGATGCACAGGACCTTAGAAGCTTTTGGACCGAGTAAAAAATACCTGAGGTATTTATAAATTGCAACCCTCTAGTCTGAGTGGATTTAATTATATTTAAAGTTAAAATTAACTATGATCGTGATCTGGCATGGTGCCAGACCACGATCAAAGAAGGCCTCTTTGAATACCACTCAAGAGGCCTTCCTACTCCCTACTAATGCACGGAAAAGCCTAAACCAATACATCATGGTATTACAAAATTATACCACACCAGATACGACCACAGAACAAGACACCCCAGGTCTAGCAACACCAGACTACACCAGGCATGAGGTCACACAACAGCAACTACCCAATGACAATTTGGCAAGTAGTGACGTCCTCTGATCTTGAGGCATCCACCATCTGGGATCAGCAGCTGAGCCAGTTAGCCAATCAGAATTAGTCGCTAAGTACCCCATACTGTGCAAAAGACTATAATGCTGTAGAACTCCCGCAAGAACTTAATTCCCACACCTGCCCGACGATGACCTTCTGGGTTTAAAGACGAAACGTTCCCATTTGGCGTTTTAATAGCCAACTTGAGTACGGAAGAGTCAGTAATAAGAAGGTTAGAGAAACTTATATAAAAATACCCACGGCTGAAATAGCCATCTAGTTTTTCCAGGTTCCTTTTTCAAGGATTTTGGGATAGTACCTAGTGTTACTGTGAATATGGGTACAGTTGCCACTGGCATATCCCATGTCCTTCTTATTTCTTTTTCCAGGTCTTGATACTTATAAATTTTTTCTCTTTCTTTCTCATCTAGTCTGGTGTCCCATGGTATTGCAACATCAATGAGTGATAATTTCTTCTTCATTTTGTTAATCAGCATCACGTCAGGTCTATTGGCATGTGTCACCCTATCTGTTCTGATACCATAGTCCTAGAGGATCATTGTCTGCTAGTTTTCCATCATTCCTTCAGGTTGGTTGTGAGTACCACTTGTTACTGGAAGCTAGCTGGTGTGTCTTGCATACGTTCCAGTGGAGGACTTTGCTACTGAATCATATATATTTTTGTACTGGTACTGTGCAAGTGCAGGGCATTCGCTTGCTATGTGGTTTATGGTCTCGTTTATATATATATATATATATATATATATATATATATATATATATATATATATATATATATATATATAATTGTTATTACAAGGATGTTCCTTCGACTTTGGTCCTTTCAGATATTTTACATTAATTAGCTTATAAATCAGCTTCCTGATTTTAGTACAGTTTACCATTAGGGGCTATGCGCCATAGGGACGACTGCGCATATGTCTTCATTTTTGTTCTCAGTCATTTTGGTTCAGATAAATTGATAGGAACCAATGTGCAAATCCCATAAGATATCAATGATATCTTGATATTTTGGTGACTGTATAAAGGTAAAGAGATACACACTTACACAGTGACTAGGAACACTAATGATGGCAAAAACACAATCCATAACATTAAATGCCGGGGAGTGATATTTTGTGCCGGAAACGGGAGATTAATATAATAAGAATAATTCTCGGTTGAATTCATTCGGCAAACAGAGCGTCAGCTGTAGAAATAGGAAGGTCTGTGAAAAAAAAACCATAAAAATATGTCTTATGTCCTCTGTATTATGTAGAAAACAAAATTAATTCCATGTCGAAAGAACTTACTTAGTGCAATGTATAAAGGGAAAGACAAAGCGAATAGGGCCAAGAGCGCAAACTAAATAAAATGCAGGGAAAGTGATGCTTCTTGCCGGAAACGAGAGTTGAAAGCCATGAATCACTACTGGTTGAATCCACCAGGCAAACGTAGCATTAACTTTAAAAATAGGAATGATACGGATAAAACCAAATTATATATATATATATATATATATATATATATATATATATATATATATATATATATATATATATATATATATATATATTTATATATATATATATATATATAAATATATATATATATATATATATATATATATATATATATATGATTTTTTTTTTTTTTTTTTTTTTTTCTACTGAAAGGTCCTTTATTAAGCAGACTGATGGATCTGAGAAACTGAGTGAACAAGAGGGGTCATTTGAGTTACAGACAGGGATAAAGGAAATAAGTTCCTAGAATCCAACACACCTGAGAATTAGTAACCTTCTCAAACGAAACATGGGTACAATTTAAGAGGTTTACAAAAAGAGGAAGCCCAACCGCTCAGACACAGGGACAAGGCAATTATTGGATTATACAGGGTGGCAACTGAATACATTCAAACCTTTGGTAAACAAAAACCTTTTTTTTCAAACTCATCTTATTCACAGAACATATAATAAATATGCATATATAAAGAAAATATCTATAACGCAACGAATTTGTATTTAAGTCTGTGATTATATCTTTGAGGTCATTCTTAAACATGCTACAAATACAAGGGTCTATATGAAATAGGCCATGACTGATATTAAAATTAATATGGGAAGTAAGTTGTATAATGGCAGATATTAAAAGATTTCGTGATGAGACGTATTTTAGAATCTGGCATTATACAAGTTACTTCCTATTGTAATTTTAATATCAGTCGTGGCATGTTTCATTTAGACCCTGGTATTTGTAGCATGTTTAAAACTTACCGCAAAGATACAATCACAAATGTAAATACAAATTAGTTGCCTTCTAAGTATTTTCTTTGTATATGCATTTCATATATGTTTTGTGAATAAGTTCAGCTTGCAAAAAAAATTTTTTTTTACCAAAGGTTTGAATGTAGTCAGTTGCCACCCTGTATAAATCCAATAATTGTCTTGTCCCTATGTCTGAGCAGTTGGACTTACTCATTTTGTAAACCTCTTAAATTGTACCCGTTTCGTTTGAGAAGGTTACTAATTGTCCAGGTGTGTTGGATTCTAGGTACTTATTTCCTTTATGATCCTTATCTGTCACTTATACAACCCTTCCTTGTTCCCTCAGTTTCTCATGTACACCAGTCTGCTCAGTAAAGGACCTTTGAGTCGAAATATCTCGCAGTGCTCCAGTGTTTCACTTTCCTTCGTGGCTTCCACCACGGCCAGCTATAGAGGAGGCCTGGTCACTAAATTGTAATGTAGGCAGCTTGAGGCTATGGCCGCAGCAGTGCGCGACCTTCACCATGGTAATTGCTACTGTTTGTCCATAAGGTCAACGGAATCCCATCGTTACGTTGTCTTATTATCATTATCTTTCTATTCTTCAATAACTTACTTATTGCTAATAGCATTTTGTCCATTAAATGTTTGAAGTTTTCCAATATTTGTGGTAATCAAAACAAAGAAAGGAGAGTGGTTTCTATAGTAAGATTTATTAAAGAAAATTATGTACAAAGGAAAAACTAATCATAGAGTTATTGCAGAAGAAAGTAATGAAATAATAATAAAAAAAATCATGATTATAAAAATAACATTGTTGAAAAAATATATTAACGGTCATTGAATTTGTTGATGGCTAAACAAGCATTTTTTCTACCTTTTTTGTGCTATGATCTGCATCACATACATCAGCGGGAAATCCACTGTCATTGTCTGTAAGTGCTTTCATTGTCAATGCCAAAGCAATATTTCGCCGATTCATTGCCCCTAGAAAAATTTTCATTTCAGTAATTTGACTTAGAATTACATATCTACACATGATATTTTTCAGAGTTATAGCACTTGGGCGTAATAGGGAACCTATGCTGACACCATTTATATAATTATAAGTTTGGGGAACCTCGTCATCGCTCGGATGAACATTTTATTTTTTTGTCAACAGAGAAACAGCAGTAACCAGCTAAATAGACTATAACTGGAATAACTTCTTCACATTCGTCAAAATCTTTCAGCTCGAAATTCAAATCAAAGTCCCCTAAATTTACGTGGTCATTATAATTCATTTCTTCCCACTTAATTTTCTTAAATTCAGCTAAATTAACAGACTAGCCATTAAGAGGTAAATTGTGTCTGAGAATAGACATTATTCTTAGTTTTTTTTCGGATTGAAAAACCTGGCGTAATGATATGTTATAATTTCCACCCGAGAGCTGACGGCATTTACTAAATCGTTCTTCCAGATTATCAGTTTGAAATTTGCTATTGAGAACGTAATCCATTTTCGGTCCTGAAATACAGTAATTTGTAAGCTCTATAATTGCATGTATTGTGTGTTTCAAAGCTGTAAACGTTTCTCGTGTCAAATTTCATCCCAGACTTGAAACCATAGATGGAAATGGTTGAGAATGGCAGGCAGTTTTTCGTTCCAAAAATTAATAGTGCTTCAATGACATACTCATTAAAAATCTTTAATACTAGGTTTCAGTTTTGTTTTTCAAGGCTTGATGGCCACAACGCTTTTTGTGTCAAATTGTAAGAATTACTTAATAGATAATTTTTTCTAAAGAGTGAAGCTTTTGCAATGTATTTATTGGAGCATAATTCACTTCAATTCCGTTTTCAAAGTACTCGCCACTGTAAGAAAATTTTGGAAACCTCATTGTTTTTTCTGTATCTTTTTGTGCAACCCAAATAATCCTGATGCATTTTAAGAAATTGACCGAACCAAACATAAAAAAAGAAGTCTACTCTTTAGGCAAGGATGCTCATAAACTATAGATAACTTTGGAGGGTTAGCAAAATAAGACATTGCTTTCCCTTTGATGGCGTTATTGTCAGTTATAATACAAAGTATGGTGAAGCCAATCTTTTCTAATCCCATTATAGCTTTCTTAATTATAGAATGCAACATCTCAGTTTTCATGCATTTCATGGGGACAATATGAACATCTTTAAATGTTGACCTAATGCTATTTAACATGAAAACCAATGCACAGGTTGCTGCAACACAACTGTCAAATGCTGAACCTACAATATTACCACCTTTATAATCTAAGTTAGCCTTTAAGTGAATTTAATTTATTAAACTTTTGTTTGATGCATGCAAGGAAGTTTTCATCATGCTGTTCAAGGTAAGGACTAAAATGTTTAGTAATTAAAAGTCTTTTAACTGTTGAAAACCTTGGAAAAATAACATAAACACTTTGTCTCAAAAGTCTGTAACCTGTAACAGTTCTATAAAAGAGATGGAAAAACTATGAGTTCTGAAGAATATTCAAGTTTTTTTAGAGTCATCAGACGTACCTGCTCACATACAAACTTAATTGCTGAAAAACTATTTAAAATCTTCGTCAAGTATGGATGTCAATAAAGAAATGACTAGCTATAAAATAAGAATTCTACTATTAGATTTCTTCGAAACTTCCTCTACATCTGTATTCTTAAGATTATTCAGTATCATTTCCAGTTCATTTATATCACCGATCTTCGGGGGAATTATATAGTTTCCTAGTTTTTTAAATTCTACATCGCGAACAAATGCACTGATTGAACAATCATCATTCACAACCAAAGACATGGGTATGTAATTTAGCAGAGCCTCCAAAATACTACAAATACGCGTATATTTATCTTTTCTTACGATAGTCCAATATGATGTATCAATAAAATCTAGCTTATCATTAAGGCCATTCAAATGAAAAAATTTCCTATCATAGGCATTGTGAGCCGCAATGCTGTCTGCCATTGCAGCTTGCAAAGCTTTTTCTTCAAGCTTTGCCTTATTGCTCTCTGGCGATTCTCTTACATTTAAGGCATCACAAAGGTAAGATGGACAATTTGGCATGAGAGATGGAACAGCATCATTACTGACTCGGGGTTTTGAAAGTCGTGCAGTGTTCTTTTTTCCACTCTTTTCGTCAAAGTGAGAAACTTCCCATACAACACCTTTGGGATGAAAATATAACTCACACACCTGCAATGAAATGTACTACATTTCAGTGGACGTTCTGTATATTGCTAGTTTATAACTTGTTTGAAAACTGAGAGGTATTTTGTATTCATACAAATATAGATAAAAGATATGAACATACAACGAACGTGACATATACCGCAGGATATTTTCTCTCAAACATACAGAGTTGAATTCCAGTGTCCCTTATATATTTTTCTTTTCTTGCTGATATTTTCGTAAAACCTAAAATACGAAATATCTGCAAGAACTGAATAAATACAATGGTTATTGGAGTTCAAATCAGTATGTTTGAAAATTACGGTACAAAAATGAGCCACTTAACCTGCTGTTCTTTGTTGGTGTATAACCTTCTCTCTTAAACACGTGCTGGGAAGGTAAAATGCAAAAACTTTTTCATTCTTATCGTAATTCCCTTGTCAACCAGGCACACAGTTCTTGTTTGGCTTTATAAAACAGTTCAGAAAGAAAATACAACTCGAGAAAAAATTACGTAGTGGCCCAGTCCGAGGCTAGTGGAGTAATGACTAATCTCAGTGATGAAGCCTAGGCGATGACATAGGTAATATTTTTGGGTTCAGTAGCCAGGCCCACTTTATAGGTGGCCGTGCTTCACGTTTATTTATATTTTCATCACGTGCCAAACTTTCGTGATTCAGTTATTGCACACACAACACACCACACTATATATATTAATTCAATATATATATATATATATATATACATATATATATTTTATAGATATATATATAGATCTATAATATTATATTATATATATGATATATTTAGATATATGATATGACTGGTAAAAGTGTTCTGTAACAACAGAATTCCATCTAATAAAAGGAGCCCACCCATAAAACACCAAAATGTAGAGAGAAAAGTACATATTTCAGAGACTGCTGTCTCTCTCTTCAGGTATATGAATGAGAAAAGTTTACAGAAAAGGTGGTATTTATACCAAAGAGATTCGTCACAAGTAAGCCAATTTAGGTCACCCCCTCTGATAATCTTCCTTTAATCTTCTTAAGCGTTGGTTGAATGAACACTGCGTCGACGATGTCCGATGTTCCAATTCCCTTTTGAGATGTTCATACCTGCTTCTCTTTTTATTAAGGCCGATTCCATCATTTGACTCTTGTACCGGCAGTTGCTGCTATAAATTACACGTGACATATTCCAGTTTATTCTATGGTTATGTTCATTTATATGATTGAAAATAGCCGAGTTCTGTTGTCCATACCTAACTGACCGTTTGTGTTTGATTAATCTCTGGGGAAGTGATTTACCTGTAAATCCGATGTAAGATTGGTCACAGTCCTGGCATGGAATCTCATATACCCCAGAGTCTTTGGGCGATGTCTTTTGTTGGACGTTAATCAGGGATTTGGCAAAGGTATTTGGGTAGGTAAATGCAAAAGGGATGGATTTCCCAAGGGTGTGAGTTACTCTCTTAATCGTCTCCAGGTGGGGAATTTTTATTTTTATTGTTGGGTGTGTCCTCTGGTCTTGTCTTTAGGGGGGTCGGTAGAAAATTACGTTTGCTTTTTGAATGCTTTCTCAATTATATGGTCAGGATACTTTAAAGATGAAAGTTGCTTGCGAATTAGTTCAAATTCTTTTTCCAGGAATCTGGGGAACAAATTCGTAAGGCTCTTAAGAATAGGTTGCTAGCTACACCTATCTTGATAGTATTGTCATGATAGCTAAAGTAGTGAATATATGAAAGTGAGAACGTTGGTTTTCTGTATATGGTAAATTTGTATTCTGTCGTGTCTCTGATTATTAAAACATCAAGAAAAGGAATTTTGTTGTCTGTTTCCCATTCAACTTTAAATTTGATGCTGGGCACTAAAGGCGT
>NC_061091.1:40468499-40490999 GCF_015104395.2 Macrobrachium nipponense
AAATTTAAAATTAAAAGGTTCTCTTTTAATATGAATGTCCAAAAAAGGTAAACAATAGTTTTGTTTTCTAACTCAAGTGTAAATTTAATAGAAGTGACTTGATCATTTAGTTGAACCAATACATTATTTACAGTCAAATCTTTTAGTGTATGATGGTTAAAATATGATCAAATTAACGGTACCATGTCACAGGAAAATGGAAAATGTTGGGGATGTACAGACGTCAAAACGATTCCATACATAAATTTGAAAGAACAGGCGTAAGTGGGATTCCCATTGACATGCCACAAGTTTGTTTAAAATATTCACTGTTGTAAGGAAATTTTCAATCACATATGCATAATCTTATTAACTCTATACCTGGCTAATTGTTAGTGGCAAGTCAAGTTTATGCAATTCATCTTTAATTAAGGTATTCCAAGACCGAGTCAGTGGGAACTTTAGTGAATAAGGAACATGCATCAAAACTTATTCACTAAAGTTCCCATTGACTCATTATTGGAATACCTTAAAGATAAATTGCACAAACTGGATTTGCCACCAACAATTAGCCAGGTTATAGAATTAATAAGATTATGCATATTCGATTGTATATTTATTTTCAACGAGGAATATTTTAAACAAACTTGTGGCATGGCAATGAGAACCCCACTTACCCCAGTTCTATCAAATATATATATGGAATTTTTTGAACGCCTGTACATCCCCGAGATTTTCCAATTTCCTATGGCATGCTACCGTTATGTTGATGATATTTTAACCATCATACCCAATGATTTGGCTGTAAATAATATATTGGCTCAACTAAATGATCAAGTCCCTTCTATTAAATTTACACTTGAGTTAGAAAAAGATGATTGCTCACGTTTTAGGGACATTTATATTAAAAGAGAACCTTTTAATGGTAATTTTATTATTGACAGGACAAAGACAAATAATTTGACATATATACAGTCTTATTCAGGAAATCATGTAAATATAAAAATGTCACTATTTTCATCAATATTTCTTCGAACCATGCAAATGGTCAATCTTGATTTTTTAGATCAAGGATTGAAAAAAATCAGAAAAATAGGAACAGATTCGTGGTATGCATCCCATATTATGGATATTTGTTACAATAAAATTATTAAGACCTTTTGCCCCGGTTATAAAACATATATTCTAAAAGGAAATGAAAGATAGAATAAAGAGGATTACCAATAAATAGATTTCGATTTGATTTTTGTTGACCGTTCTGCGGCCTCCCGACCTTTTTTGTATTCCCTTATAACTTGTACCCATCATTTATATAGGCACTTGCTTCTGCACATCTTTAGACGCTGTGACCGTGTCTTGTTAATAAGACGTAAGTACTTAGCATCTCCAGTGTTTCAATTTTCCTTCGTGGCTGTAACTCTCTATTTGTATAATCATCAAGTGTTTTTATTTCTTGGTGATTAAGATGGAATATATATATATATATATATATATATATATATATATATATATATATATATATATATATATATATATATGGGGATACAATCCACAATGAAGTAAAAAATAACCCGGGTAATAGAGAGAATGTAGGAGTATATGTAATACCTTGTAGTGATTGCAATGAATGTTACGTGGGAGAAAGCGGACGTTCCATTGATAAGAGAAGGGAAGAACACGTTGCTGCTTGCAGAAGGGGAAGTTCATACAGTGCAATTGCGCAACATACATGGGAGAAAAACCACGCAATAAATTTTAAAGGTACAAAGGTTGTTTTTGCATGTAACGACCGGACTTTGAGACGAGTAGTAGAAGGGGCGTTAATTTCACTAAACGAGACCTTTGCAGGAAATACTGGCATTACAGAAAATACAGCTATTTGTGAGGAGATATGTAGGAAAGGGAAAATTTCAAACTTTAGAAATATATGTGCCAATAACGATGCTGCTTCCTCTCCTGTTTACTCCACTCAGGTCATTTCTCCATCAAACCGCCCAACCACCATAGAACAAGCAGTTGACAATAGAAACATTCCCCCACGAAGATCAAGACGAATTCTGGAAAGAACGAGGGCTCAACCGCCTGATCATTCATAATTTGAACTAGCTTGTTACCTAACCGTTGTTTTTTCAAATGTTTGTGCTCTTACTTGTCAGTTCCTTGAGGTTACATATCACACTTTAGTGAACAAGACCACAGTTGATGGTCGAAAGCTTTAATCCTTTACAAGATATTTATATTTTAACTACAAGAGAAATTTACTTCATTGTGGATTGTATCCCCATTTACTTAGAGGTACGACATAGTACCTGGCTTCTGCATATATATATATGTGTGTGTGTGTGTGTGTGTGTGTGTGTGTGTGTGTGTGTGTGTGTGTATTTGCGTGTGTGTTGTGCTTGTGCTCTTGTGTATGTGTGGCCGTGCGTTTGTGTATCTGTGATCGCACTCTTGCGTATTCGTTTATGTTTTTATGTACTTATATACATTTATATATTTTGTATACTTGTAAATGCATTAACTTTATTTTCTCTTAAGACATCTTTAATTGTGAAAGCATCCGTATTTTTCACTAGATCTGGAATTACGGGTTTAGTTATCTAAGGCAAGTGACAATCTAAAACTTTCGATATGACTCAAATAAGTCTGGGAAATGTTTATATTTGTAATTCTTTTGGTTAATCTAATACACCATCGAAAAAAAATATGAATCACGGTAGCGTTTAGCCACATAGAGAGAAGCAGGTTTTATTATCATAAAAGTGACCATTTTAAATAAGTGATGCTCCGTATGGAATTTTTTTTTTTTTAATGTATTTTTATCAGTTTGCCGATTTATTATCGTTTCGCTACAAAAATGGTGCCCCTTTGATGAGGGGCATTCATGCAGTCGTACAAAAGCCAATCCATCCTATGAAATATTAACTCCTATTGTAAGCGAACTACCACAAACAATAAACCTAAATGTGAGATTTTTTTTTTACCATCGGTGCAGGCCCTTTTCAGCTTATCAAAATGATTTACTTTGGGTATAAATTATCCTGAGGCTCGATAAATCCGGATTATGCAAGGGCATTCAGTGAGTGAAGCTGCATCATATTTGGTTAGAGTTACTTTTAATTTTTGTCTGTATATATAGACACTGACATCCCCTTTTCAGATATCTATTAGTCTTAAGTCACTGTAGATTTATAAAGCTTAGATTAAAATGGAGTGAAAGAAACAGCGGGGATGACAATAATTTTCAGCTCCTATGTAAAGTTTCTCATGAATTTTGACAAAGTGTTTCTGCTGATTTTCAGCCTGAGAGCAACACAAAAGGCTGTCACCTAAAGTATTGTTGTCATTCTTATTATCCACAATGAGTGAATATTGTGTTCCACAGTTTGATCACAGTAGATCCCCAAAACATAATGTAGTGAATGGCAATATAGATGAAGACTTAGTCTACTGCACTGAAAAAAGGCTTATCGACATTGCAAGCACGATAAGGAAATATATGATTAACCACAATTCCCGGCAGCTACTTATGCCATCAAAAACAGGTGATGCTTTTGGTAAGGGTAACTGAGCTGGAAAAAAAGATATAGAAACGTGTAAATATCAGACACACACACAGATTGTTCACACCTACCACAGTATGATGTCAATATAATCTGTTGGTAATTCTGTTATTATATGACTCAGCTAAGTATTGAAGGGAAAGATTAGAAATACAAATTTTAAAAACTTTACCGAATTTAAAGTATATCGTAGGAACGGAAGTATCACAAAGATGAAAATGTTTTTATGCAATACTTCTAACAACAAGGCTTGAATTGCATTCTTTGTTGCTACGTTTTGCAAGGAACCACATTATACCTTGAAATTTTGCTTATGTTCATCGCTGTTTTCATTATTACTTATTTTTTCTATAGGGAAGGTATATGGCAATGTTCTGGTTGGCTGTAGGTGAATTGTATCGATCCTTTGTAATGAGACATGGGACATCTGATCTAATCAGTATGGAGACCGCACGTAAACGTTCAACTGAACAATCCAAAATGACCAGGAGAGCAAATTGTTTTTGCACTGATGTCGCCTTTTACTACTTAGCTCAGACAGAAAACTATGTCAAGAGCTTTATTGTGATGTGTTAGTTGAATAAAATGATGCCATAAGTGAATAGCTTTTTTTCATCGGCAGGTTTCACTAGTAGCGTACTTATGGAATACTTTCCTAATGGCGCGTGTTTCTATTCTAATAAACAATTGGAATCTGATATACTTCTATACAGCTAACCACAACCGTATTTCAAAATATCCGATTCTTAATTACCTAAACCATGATGTTAATGAAAAGAGGCGTAATAATGGCAGTACTCGTAGAGAGATTAATTCTGATATCATAAAAGGTCGAACGAGCATTAAAATGTCATAGATGTGACGAGTGACTACTGAGGCTTGTTATACATTAACAATAAGACTCGAAAACAGCAGTTACTACCTTTGGGCGAAAATGAAAGCATAAGATAGTTGTCGCGGTAGTACTAATAGTTTCTGAATTAGTAATTGCAACAGAGTTGAAAAAATATGAAAGGATAACGACCAGATAAGGATAGATAACAAGAGAAAGAAAATTCGTCGCTGAAATTCTTGGCCGCATCATAAAGAACTGGGACGACAACATCCATTGCGGTTGCTTTCAACATTGGCAGTATCTTTTCGGAGACTCTCCTTTCCCGAAATAATCTTTGGGAGCCCAAGTTTCTGCTTTACCAGACAGGAAAAATTTTGTGCTTTGTCTTTCAAAGGATGTTGTCTTCGTGATAGGTGACATTCATCTCCTCTCTTGCAGGAGTTCTTTTCTGTTTTATATACGAAAGGAATCACTGGCCTTATAACTTTCCATACAGTCACAAGGGCTATTCGAGTACTCGAAAGAATCGTTAGCTTATTAGATACCAAATTAAAAACAGTGTAAGACGTACTTTTCACCGGGAAGTATTATGACAAATCAGTCTGTGGGGGACAGCGCGTATGTGGTCGAAACACCACAAAATTTTTTTTAGATAATTTTTTTTTTTTACTTTTTTAATGCATGAAGTTATTTGTAGGAAGTACTTAAATGAATCGGTTTTGCATAAATTTATTCACATTACTTCCATAGTACCTGAACCTGATATAATTTTTATAATAATCTATATATAGTGTCTGTCATAAAAATACACAATTATATATTAGAGTATTTTACTATGAATAACTAACATAGATTTTCGAACCTGAACGGTGTTCCTCATCAGTGTTGATATTAAAATGTGAAGTGAAAGGGTAGTTACCTTTTGAAGAGAATCTAAAAAAGGTAGGCGGGGTGAGAAAACAACAGCCCATCATCAAAGTGCTGGTTCGAATATTACGCTATTCCGAATTCAACAGGCAGTTACGCCAACCTCCTTGATCTTCGAACTAGCGAAGTTGCCCCTGCTTGCACTGCATGTGTGCCATAGTCGGAAACGGGGAAGAGGAAGCAGAGCCTCATAGTTCACGCGGTCAACGTCAGTTTTGAAATCTAAATCTTTTAAATACTGTTTGTCAATGAACCAGTTCATAAGAGGGTCTTTATTCGTAAATGACTTGTTATCTTCAAACGATATTCCCATGTTTATAGCAGCACCTTCAACTAATCTTCTCGCGTGCACCGACCCAATTAATTCTGTGATCTAAATTAAAACGATGAGCCACCAAAGCTCTGCCCTGATCATGAAGAAAAAACACAGCAGGATTTCAATAGGAAAATGAAAAAGATCGCAAATTCTTTGCAGAACCCCACCCATAAAGAGCTTATCTTGTCAAAAATGATTGGAAAATTCCCCAGTTGGCCATATTTTTATAGATTGCCTAAAATACACAAAGTAAGTAACCCCCTCCGTCCAACAAGTGCCACTTGTAATGCCCTGCGTTCTTGCTTCTTGGTTGTCTAATGGGCCCTTTACATTAATAAACAGTCTGTGCATACCTGCCTGAAAGGCATGTCGAATCGACCAAAATCCTTGTGTAAAGGGAGTCAACGACCAAACTGCCTGTCGAGAAACGACTGTCGTTAAGTCTTCAAGACGAGACCGAAATTTGTGGGAGGAGTTAGGTAACCACTTAATATTAATAGCGTAAAGGATCATGGAAGTCAAATATAACGAGCGGGAGTTGGTGCAGGATTTCATTGAAATATTCAGGGTCCACCAAGCTCTTTGGAAGGACATATCACCTGGCTACTCCAACAAAATCCTAAAGAACAAGGGATATGAGGCATCGCTGCAAAAACTCGAGGAGTTTGACTACAATGCAACTAGAGAAAATGTTATCAGAAAATCAACAGTTTAGAAAGTTGAAGTTTCCAAAACTTCCGGAACATCGCCTTGGTATTTTGACCTTATGATGTTTTGTGTGATCAAGAATTACCAAGGCCAAGAACTTCATCCATAGCAGATGATGTATCACAGGTAAGAAAAAATAAATGTTGCAATACTCAAAGTACTAACTATAAGAATGTAAGTATGTAAGTCTCTCTCTCTCTCTCTCTCTCTCTCTCTCTCTCTCTCTCTCTCTCTCTCTCTCTCTCTCTTTGAGTTATGAGTAACTCAAAAAGAAAAATAGAGTACTTAGAAGAACTAACCCAAATTGAAAAGAAAATAGATATAATGAATATAAGTGAAACCTGGTATTCCCAAGAGATTGGGAAGGACGATCAAATAAAAGGGTTCCAAACTTAGAGATCAGATAGAAAAAATAGGAATCAAAGGGGAACCGCAATATATGGGAAAGACAAAACACAAGGAAAAATATATGAGAAATATAGTAACTCAGAATGTGAACTAATAGCGGTAGAATTTGAATCTGAAAAATTAATGAACATAGTAATATATAGACCCCCTAATACTAAAGAGTTTGACATAATAATAGAAAAATGGGATGATATATGTAGAAATCACGAGGACTGGACTATTCTCCTATCTTGAGACTTTAACTTTCCTTTCGTAGACTGGAAAGAACGAATAGGAGATTGTGGTTGTATTTATACATATAAAAAAGAGAGTAATAGTAGTGCAGAAGATAAGAGGCAATTCGAAAAGCTATTAGATATGCTACTAGAATACAACATTCAACAAAAAAATCACCTGCCAACAAGAAAGGAAAATACTTTAGACCTAGTATTTGTGAACGAGGTGAATTGTGTTAAAGAAATAATTGTTTTGTAATGCGAGTATTTCAGACCATAATGTCATAGAATCAACAGTCCATTCCAAAGCAAGTGAAAACAGAGATAAGCAAGAAATGAAAAAGTGGGAAGGATATGGAAAATGCAACTTCTACAGTAAAAATATAAAATGGTCAGAAATAAATGAAGAATTAAACAAAGATTGGGATAACATTTTCGTAAGTGATGACATAAGGGTAAATACGGAGATATTATATAAAATATTAGAGTAAATAGTGGATAAATATATACTGAAGAAAAGTAAACATCAGTCATGCACACCAAGAGTCAGAAGGATCTTGTTCCAGAAAATCTGAAAGTGGAAAAAAGGTCTTGCAAAAGACAAAAATGAATGGAAAGTTATAGAACTAAAAAGTAAGATAGAAAATGCAGAACAAAAGATTATACAATCAAAAGAAAATGAAAAACGGGACTTGGAAGAATAAACCCTAGTAAATATCAAGCAAAACCCCAAACTCTTACGCAAAAAAGATGAATAAAAGATGAAAAGAAATAGGCCCTCTAAGAATTGAAGGGAGATTAACGAATGAAAAAAAGGAAATATGCAACATATTGGCAGAACGATATAAGAGAAAATTCACCCCTAGAATTGATAATGAAGATAATGATATAGAAGTAAGGGACAAAAATAGTGAATATTTAGCTGACATAGATATTAATGAAGCTGATATTGTGCAGGCTATTAATGAAATAAAAAATGGAGCTGCTGCAGGGCCTGATGGTGTCCATCCTATTTTGTTAAAGAAAGTAGTTCATTCTATCGCAAAGCCACTTGCAATATTATTAAGACAAAGTGTAGATACAGGCAAGATTTATGATGAGCACAGATTAGCATATATTACCCCTACTTTCTAAAGTGGATCAAGACTAGAAGCAAGTAATTATAGGCCTGTGAGTCTAACATCACATATTATGAAAGTGTATGAAAGGGTAATGAAGAAAAATATAATGAAACATTCAATAAAAAATAATTTGTTTAATATAGGACAACATGGTTTCGTACTCAGAAAAAGTACACAAACCCATATGTTAGTCCACCGTGAGAACATATACAAAAATATGAAAAGCGGATATGAAACAGATGTGGTTTATCTAGACTTTGCAAAAGCTTTTGACAAGGTAGACCATAATATATTAGCGAAGAAAATTAGAAAACATAATATAGTGGATAAAGTAGGAAGATGGTTAAAAAAATTTTTGCACAACAGAAAACAGATAGTTATTGCAAACGATGAGAAATAGGATGAAGCTAAGGTAATATCTGGTGTGCCACAAGGTACGGTGCTAGCTGCATTACTGTTTGTTATTATGATTGCAGACATAGACAGTAATGTTAAGGACTCAGTAGTGAGTAGTTTCACCGATGACACAAGTATAAGTAGAGAAATTACTTGTGATGAAGATAGGAACGCGCTACAAAGAGACCTTAACAAAGTATACGATTGGGCAGAGGTAAATAGGATGGTATTCAACTCTGGTAAATTTGAATCAATAGATTATGGTGACAGAGAAGGAAAGCTATATGTATATATGAGACCTAATAATGAGACAATCACAAATAAGAAAGCAGTTAAAGACCTTGTCGTGATGATGAATAGGAACATGTTATGCAATGATCAAATAGCAATTCTATTGGCAAAATGTAAAGCAAAAATGGGAATGTTGTTACGGCACTTCAAAACAAGAAAAGCTGAACACATGATTATGCTTTATAAAACATATGTTCGTAGTCCACTTAAATATTGCAATATGATATGGTACCTACACTATCAAAAGGATATTGCACAAACAGAGAGTGTACAAAGGTCCTTTACAGCTAGAATAGAAGAAGTTAAGAACCTTGACTACTGGGAAAGACTACAATCCTTAAAATTATATAGTCTAGAAAGGAGAAGAGAACGCTACATGGTAATTCAGGCATGGAAACAGATAGAAGGAATAGCCGAAAACATCATGGAGCTAAAAATATCAGAAAGAGCAAGCAGAGGTAGATTATTAGTGCCCAAAACTATACCAGGAAAAATAAGGAAAGCACACAGGACATGAATCCATTACGCACCAGCATCGATAATGCAGTGTCTATTCAATGCGTTGCCAGCTCATCTGAGGAATATATCAGGAGTGAGCATAGATGTACTTAAGAATAAGCTCGACAAATATCTAAGTTGCATCCCAGACCATCCAAGATTGGAAGATGCAAAATATACCGGAAAATGTACTAGCAACTCTTTGGTAGACATTAGAGGTACCTCACACTGAGGGACCTGGGGCAACCCGAACAAGGTAAGGTAAGGTCTCTCTCTCGTGTCCCTTCTGTCATCGGTGAACTTTCTTTGGTTAATCACTTTAAAACTTTCCTCTATTTCCGAGCTTATCTTGGTAGTTTTGTACAAACCCTCATCATACTCCAACCAATATAGCAGTGAATAATCTCCTCAAGGCTTAGTGCGTATCAATTGTTGTTCTCTCTTTCTACACAGTCATATCAATAATAATAACAATTGTATAATCACAATCTCTCGAAAAGAAATTTTAATGAACATGTGAATGATTCATACTAATCCTAAAACAAGGTAGAGAAAACAAACTGTTTTGGATTTGCATGTATGACTTTAATAATAATTGGGTTACAGAACTGCGATAGGTTATGTGACACATAAACTGCGATAGGTTATGTGACAAAAAAAAAAATAAATAAAAGAATATTTGCACGCACAATATATTTCCTGAGAGCGACTGAGATATCTTGGTTGGAATCCACATTCTGTAAGAATAGTGTAAAGGCAAAACAGACGAGCGGGCGTGAACACCGGGGAGCGTGGTGTTATGTATGCAAGACGTTATGTAACGAGCGCGGGAAATCTTAGCTCCGCAGACACGTTCAGTTCAGAGCTATTGCACTGTGTTGCATAATGCGTAACTGTTATAAGTATGACCAGTTATTATTGTGTTAGTATCGAGTCCGACACAGAGGCTTCGATCTTATAAATTCTACCTCATGTATGCAGGATATGATTCCTTATTGTGTATAGAGCATCGATGCTCATAGTTGTTAGTTCTATTATATACGCATATTGTATTTTGTATATTCAACTACCCGCTTCTTCAATGTAGTTTAAGCCAATAAACACAAGCAAGAAGACATTGCTTATTATCGCCCCCTTCATCCCCGGAAACAACGGCGACGAGAAATGGAATATTACATCCAATACTAAAAAACACCATCTTTCCCTCTACCTACAGGTAAGAGTGAAGAAATTGTCGTATGGGTCATTAAACTTAAGCAGACCCAAAATAATGACGACAAACATTGGCGACGAGAAATGGAATATTACATCCAATACTAAAACACCATCTTTCCCTCTACCTACAGGTAAGAGTGAAGAATTGTCGTATGGGTCATATAACTAAAGCAGACCCAAAATAATGACGACAAAACATTGGCGACGCAGGTGACGAACTCGTAGCAGTCAAATGGAGCCTATAGCCTACGCCTAATCTCCTAGGCAAGAAGCGGAAGACGACGACCCCAATCGGACGAAGTCTACCCGAAAACGAAGAATCTCTACCTAGATGCCTTCATCACACTCAAACCAAGCAACGCTGTGCCAAGTCAGGAGCGTCAACACAATAAAAAAAAAGGGTTGGTTTAGAGAGTAAAAGTGCAACCGGTATGTCTATGCAAGTGTAGCCTACAAGGTAAAAAAAAAAGAAAAGAACTTCCAAATTCCTAGCCTAGCCTAAACTTCTTAGTATCACAGCAAAAATGCCGATAGATGTCCAAAGGTTAGACAGCTTTAGCATCGGTGATGATCCTAAATCAGTGGGTACAAGATGGAAAAAGTGGATAGGCAGCTTCCAAATTTATTTAGAAGCACTAGGGAAAATAAACGAAAAGCAGCAGAAGGCTTTGTTACTTCATACTGCAGGTTTAGAAGTTCAGGAAGTATTCAATACTTTGAATTTAACAGGTGATTCATTGCAGGACGCAATTGAAGGGCTCACAAATTATTTTGCTCCTCTAGCAAATAAATACTTTGAACGTTATCAGTTCATAGAAGCATCACAGGAATCAGGTGAGACAATAGATTCTTTTGTAATTAAGTTAAAGAAATTAGCTTCAACGTGTGAATTTGGAGATCTAGAAGACAGGTTAACAGAGCAAATTATAGTAAGAGCTTAGAAAGAAGTTACTGCAAGAAAAGAAGTTAAATTTGCAAAAAGTTCTGGAAATAGCAAGAGCAATAGAAACAGCTAATTACCAGTCCAATGTCATTGTAGGTAAGTCGCATAACAACAGTAGCCAGGTAAATCATGTAGCCTATAAAAGGAGTTACCAACATGCAAAGAAAGGGCAAACAAATGAAACGAGTAAGCCTAGCCCAGGTATATCCAAGTATAACAAGGGTAAACCTAATGCCTACTCACAGAAAAGTCAAAGTCACATAGGGACAAAAAAACCTCAAAAGAAATCGTGCTTTAGATGTGGTAAACAAGATCATTTTAGCAATGATTGGGATAAGTGCCCAGCGTCAGGTCAGACGTGCAATAACTGCAGGAAGCGTGGTCATTTAACAAGTCAGTGTAAATTTGCTAAGCAAAAGACCACAAAACAGATCAATAGAACCGTAGATTCAAATGACGGCTTTAGCTCAAATGAAGAAAGTGTACATAAGACCACAGAAGTAGAACAATTTGCATTTCACATTAATTCTGTGAACAAAGATGCACAAGAACGTCTTATGGCTCAGATAGAAATAAATGGGAAACTCACACCCATGCAAATAGACACAGCTGCAGATGTGACAATAATTTCTGAAAGAGTAGCACAAACGATACCTAACCTAGTGATAAGACCTTCAGACAAAGTGCTCAAAAGTTATAATGGTACAAACATAAAAGTAGTTGGTTCTTCACAAGTGAAAGTTCAGTACAAAGATCAAGAGATAGGTAAGTTACCATTGACAATAGTCAAGGGGCAAGGACAGACATTATTAGGATTAGATTGGTTAAGATGCATAAAATTAGATTGGCCTAGTATTCTAAGGGTTACAGGTACAAAACAAGAACCAGCAGAAGAAATTTCATTAACTAATCTTCTATCAGATTACAAAGAAGTATTTGAAGACAGAGTAGGAACAGTAAAGAATGCACAAGCAGTCTTAGTTTTAAAGGAGAATGCTACTCCTAGATTTTCTGCTCCAAGACCAGTTCCATATGCATTGAAAACAGCTGTGGAAACTGAAATTAGAAGGTTAGAAAGTGAAGGTTCATGGGAAAAGGTAGATTATTCAGATTGGTCTACACCATTAGTTCCAATTGTTAAGGAAAACGGTCAAGTTAGGTTATGTGGAGATTACAAGGTGACATTAAATCCACAATTGCAAGTAGCACAACATCCATTGCCAAATCCTAAAGATATGTTCGCAACTTTGTCAGGATGCTCAGTATTTTCTAAGATAGATCTTAGACAAGCATTTCAACAGCTATCCATGGATGAAAATTCCCAAAAGCTATGTACTGTAAACACACATTTAGGGCTGTATCGTCCAAAAAGACTTCCCTATGGTGTTGCTAGCAGTCCAGCAATATGGCAGCAAACAATGGACAAAATATTTGCAGGTATGTCAGGAGTATTCATTTTCATTGATGACATATTAGTAGCTGGCAAAAACAAAAAAGAGCATAGAGAAAGGTTATGTGCAGTTCTAAAGAAACTAAAAGAACACAATATCAAGGTCAACCAGAGTAAATGTATTTTAGAAGTTGACTCGGTAGAGTATTTAGGCTTTATTGTAAATGGTAAAGGTATTCATAAGACTCAAGATAAGGTAAATGCAGTGCGGTCAGCAAAGTTACCAGAAAATGTCAAGGAATTGCAATCATTTTTAGGTTTAGTAACATTCTATGGTAGTTTCATTCAAAACTTAGCAACAATTGCACACCCATTATACAATTTGCTGAACAAAGATGTAAAATGGAATTGGACAAAGGAATGTCAAAATTCTTTTGAAAGAATCAAAGCAGAAGTGACATCACCCACATTCTTAGTACATTATCAAATGGATTTGCCAGTAAAGTTGGTTTGTGACGCCTCAAACATAGGATTAGGTGCAGTACTAGCACATGTAATGCCAGATGGTACAGAAAAACCAATAGCTTTTGCCTCTAGGGTATTGAACAAAGCAGAGAGAAACTATTCACAAATAGAAAAGGAAGCATTAGCACTAGTGTATGGAGTGAAAAAGTTCCATATGTATCTGTATGGCAGGAAAAGGTTCACATTAGTTACAGACCACAAACCATTATTGATGATTTTAGGTCCAAAGGCAAGTTTACCGACGTTAGTAGCTGCAAGACTACAACGTTGGGCAATCATATTAGCGGCATATGATTACAACATAGAATATAGACCAACATCTAAGATGGGTAATGCAGACGCTTTGTCGAGATTGCCTGTAGACAAAGCACCAGAACAATATGAGGAAAGTATTCTTTTGATTTCTGCATATAATTTACCTATTACAGCTAAGGAAATAGCACAAGGTACAAAGAAAGACCCAGTACTTTCAAAAGTAGTGCAGAGTCTAATAACTGGCAGAGATATTTGTGCAGAAGATGCCAATTGTAAACCATACAAAGAAATTTGGAATGAATTGAGTGTAACACAAGAATGTATTTTGAGAGGATCAAGAGTAGTGATTCCAAATGCATTAAGAAATAGAGTTCTATCAGAAATACATGCAGACCACCAAGGTATTGTCAGATCAAAGTCAATTGCTAGAACTTATGTTTGGTGGCCAGGTGTTGATAGGGACATTGAAAATTTGGTTAAGAAGTGTATGAATTGTGCATTACAACAAAACAATCCAAAACCAACACGAATGCACCCATGGGAATTACCCAGATACCCGTGGCAACGTATACATGTAGATTTTGCAGGTCCATTTTTAGGATACTCGTATCTAATATTAGTAGATGCATATAGTAAGTGGCCAGAAGTTATACCAATGCAAACAACTTCATCGGTAGCAACTATAAGATCACTCATGCAAATCTTTGCAACGCATGGTTTGCCAGAAAGAATAGTGACAGACAATGGCCCACAGTTTACTTCACAGGAGTTTAAGGAATTTCTGAATGTAAATGGTATACAACATACATTATCAGCAACTTATCATCCATCCACGAATGGTGAAGTGGAAAGATTTGTTCAAACTTTCAAACATAATATTAAGTGTAGACAAGCAAATTCTGATAATGTAGCATCTCACATTGCAAAGTTCCTATTATCCTATAGAACAACCGTACATAATACTACGGGTGTAACACCATCTTATTTGTTGATGGGGAGGAGGATCAGGAATAAGTTAGATCTAATGTATCCAAGCTTGCAGAGTCAATTAGAACAGAAAGGTTATGATCAAGTAAAAAAAACTTCCCAATGTAAGACATTTCGCTCCTTCAGGTTATGTCATGGTAAGGTCATACAACACACCAGAAAAATGGGTACAAGGAGAAATTGTCAGGAAGATAGGTAATTTACATTATGATGTTAATGTCGGTGGAAAGATTGTAAAACGTCATGTTGATCAGTTGCAGTCATTTGGTACAAATCATACAGAAGTACAAGTTTCAAATACCTCAGACTTAAATAACTCAGATGTGCAAACTGCTCACCAAGATGTTCAAAATCATGCAACAGCTCAGAACACACCTATAGTACTCCCTAACAGAATGAGTAGAGGAAAACCTCCTGAAAGATTTAGATTTGTAAATGTGAGGAACAGTTGTTTCTTAGTCACAGTAAAGGGAGAGGAGACTGTTATGTATGCAAGACGTTATGTAACGAGCGCGGGAAATCTTAGCTCCGCAGACACGTTCAGTTCAGAGCTATTGCACTGTGTTGCATAATGCGTAAATGTTATAAGTATAACCAGTTATTATTGTGTTAGTATCGAGTCCGACACAGAGGCTTCGATCTTATAAATTCTACCTCATGTATGCAGGATATGATTCCTTATTGTGTATAGAGCATCGATGCTCATATGTTTGTTATGATTCTATTATATACGCTTATTGTATTTTGTATATTCAACTACCCGCCTTCTTCAATGTAGTTTAAGCCAATAAACACAAGCAAGAAGACATTGCTTTATTATCGCCCTTCATCCCGGAACCTCGGCGACGAGAAATGGAATATTACATCCAATACTAAAACACCATCTTTCCCTCTACCTACAGGTAAGAGTGAAGAATTGTCGTATGGGTCATATAACTAAAGCAGACCCAAAATAATGACGACAAAACACGTGGTAGTTGGACAAATTCACCCGGGCTCACCTGCCACACAGCAGAGTTGACGAATAGGCAGACTTGCCCGACGTCGATGCCAGTACACTCTCGAGTGTCGTACGAAAAAACATGGTGGCTAGTATTTATCAGAAAAGAAACTGTGGTGCTGCATAATAATTTGCGTATGTATAAAAAAAGACGAGCATGTGGTCCTTCTACTATTCTGATAGGCTGTGTAAAATCCTCATTTTTTAGGACCTTTATAGCTGTTTTTTCTCGTTCCTTATGGTGCAAAGATTGGCTAAATAGTAGAGATGTTTGCGAGAGCCACACAACAATAGTACGTAACTACAATATGCCTATGAACATTATTATAGAAACTACTATAAGAGAATGAGTGCAAGTACATTCCATTATGGCCACCGATTCCATGCACTCCTAGCAATAGTAGAGCCATACATCCGAAAACAAGATACAAACCTGCGACACAGCAAAAAAGCAGAAGCTCGATTGGAAGCAACGCTGACATTTTTTAGGCCTTTCTTATAAACTTACAAAATCGAACAGTAACAATAAAGCCTTTCATATATGAACTGTATTTCAGTGCTCAACCACCCATAGAAATGAAAGACATTTGTGAAAAGATTCCTTCTCAAAAAGGAAAAAATAAAACTAACGTACGTGGATACCTGATGGTTAAACATAAAAACCGTAAAGAATCATACTAATGGTGCTGTGAATTTCGAAAATCTAATAACTGCAAAGGAATAGCAGTTACCAAAGTTGTGAATGAACATTTACTAATAAAATTTGAGGAGCACAATCATGCTCCTTGTGCAAATGCTGCCAGTGTTGCAAAAATAAGAAATTAGATAAAAATGGAAGCAAAATCCACTAGAGATCAACCGATTCAAATGATTCAGTCGAGCATCACCTCTGCTACATCAAATATTGTGGAAATGAATATTCCTCCTGAACTCAAGCGTACGTTAAATGGTGGTTTATTCCTAAAAAGAGACTCTACGATGGAGAAGGGTCGATTTTTGATATTCAATACAGCCGCAAATTTGAAGAGATTATCAGAAACCCCATTTTGGATTATGGACGTTACTTTTAAAACTGTGCCTATAATATTTTAACAAATGTACACAATTAATGCACCTGTGTGACATTATCTTCGAGGAATAGCCCATAATTTATCCCTTAGATAAAGTTTTTAACTTTTGTATTTATATCCATATCGAATCTTTCATTATGCTGTGAGAATATATTTGTTATTGTGCATTCACACCTGTTCTTTATTAGGTTGTAAATCTGTTTTAATTACAATTGTGTATGAATAACATTGATATTTTTGTTACCCCCAAAATATACAATGGAGACTATTTGTCGGGATTTTGGCTGTCGGGGTTCTAGCATGTCGGGATTTTGGTCTGTTGGCATTGTGACTGTCTGCATATTGGGTGTCGGGATTATGGCTGTCGGGATTCTGCCCAGATCTCATGTATATATGCATGTATGTATATGTATCGATAAAGGCAAAAGCCCCTAAGGGAAGTGACAGAGGGGTGCTCCATTGTTTCTCTTCCCTTCGTGGCCTTGCCTTTATTTATACTACATTCATAGAGTTCCAATTTTTTTTATTTAGTTGTACATGTATATATATATATATATATATATATATATATATATATATATCTATATACTATATATATATATATGTGTATATATCTATATATATATATATAATATATATATATATATATATATATATATATATATATATATATATATATATATATACATACATAATATTATATATATATATAATATATATATATATATATATATATATATATATGTATATATATATATATATATATATATATATATATATATATATATATATATATATATATATATATATATATATATATATTATATATTCAAACTGTTAAGGCATTTGCTTCGTTAATTTGTTTATTTATATAAGATCCAGTTATCTAACCCACTGGCTTTTCTATATTTCCTTGTATACTAAATGCCAAGTCATGCTCAAGTTACAAAGATCTATGATAAAACAGTCCTTTAAATTTTCATTTTATGGGTCCCCTAAGATAACATAGTCTGGCAGTGTCGTACCTCCAGTACTTGCCTGAGATCACCGGGAACTGACTGGTAGTTTCGCTCTACACGTCACGACCATTTCGCTGGTTTGCCCGGTATATGAGCCCGTTGACATGCTTGCCCACCGGTAGGGCCCGCTCGGCTGGACATGCCCTAAATCCCATAGTCAATTACTCGACACCATTTATGATGCTCACTTAATACCCACCTTCCATTTCATTGACAGACTAAGGAGTTTTAACTGAGATGATGGTAGGATGATTAGCCTCGATGTCACATCCTTATTTACGAATGTTCCTCTTGACTTTGTTTTGGAAATTTAAAGAAAATACATGAAGAAGGGGCTATCAGCTTTTTTTTATTCCCTGTGATCAGTTTCTCGACTTGGTTAGAATGTGTGTTGACTGTACTATTTTCAGTTTTAATGATGAATACTTCCAATAAAAAGCTGGTATTTCTATGGGATCACCATTGTCAACGTTTTAGCCAACCTGAGCATGGAGTTCATAGAAGTTGAGATATTAGAGAGATGTAACCTTAACTGTAAGCCTGCTCTGTGGGTAAGATATGTAGACGACATATTTATTATTTTATTTTTTACGGCGACGGCGTAGCCTTAGACTGCTTACTGAATACTGCCAACAACGTTGTTGATTCTATAAGATTTACAGTTGAAAAGGAGATTGATGGCAAGATTTCTTTCTTAGATGCTTTAATTCATAAGGATGTAAACAGTAACCCTTTAAAATTTTCAGCTTTTTGTAAAGCTACTAACAAAGGAAATTATATGCATCATTTTTCCCACCACTCACAAGTTAAAAGGAATGTAATTATTAGCTTTGTTTTAAGGGCACTTCTTATGGGCGACTTCGCTTTTCTAGACGGAGAACTTAACATGGTCGTTGAGACCTTTAGGTCTTTAAAGTACCCTGAACATTTTATCACTGATGCCATCAGCCGGGCTAAACATAAGTGTTATATTGGTCAAGCTAATAAGGAGATGCATATCAAGAAATGTGTATCATTTCCCTTTGACGATGAAGTCTCAAAAGTAGGCGATTACATAAATAAATGCCAAAAGGATATAGAAACTGTTTATACTCATAAAAACCCTTTCGCAAAAGCTCTTATATAGAACAGTAATAGTACCAAGAGAAAAAGGGTATTTACAAAGTTCCATGTCATGATTGCAATGGTTGTTACTACGGGGAGAGTGGTTGAGGACTGGATGTAAGATTATGGGAGCAAAGTGGGGCATATGTTCTGCATGCACAGGGCAGCGCTTTGGTGGCTCATAGTTTTAATTTAGATTTAAACCACATGATTAATTGGGACGGTGCATTCGAGAAGATTAGTTGAAGGTGCTACTATAAACATGGGAATATCTTCTGAAGATAACAAGTCATTTACAAATGAAGACCCTCTTATGAACAGGTTCAGTGCCAAACAGTACTTAAAAGATTTTAATTTCAAAACTGACGTTGCCCGTGTGAGCCATGATGCTCTTTTTCCTCTTCCCCTCTCTCTCCAGATAGCCAACGTCCTTGTGGATGTTTCCGACTATGGCACCCATGCAGTACAAGCAGGGGCAACTTCACGAGTTCGAAGATCAAGGAGGTTAGCGCAACTGCCTGTTGAATTCGGAATAGCGTAATATTCGAACCAGCACTTCGATGATGGGCTGTTATCTTCACGCCCCGCCGACCTTTTTAGATTCTCTTTAAAATGAAACTACCCTCTCACTTTACATTCTAATATGAATACGGATGAGTACGTATGTCTATGATTGTTTTACATAGTAAAATACTCCAATATGTATAATTATGGATTTATATAATAACACTGATTGTTCTTCACGAAATTGTGAATTTCTTAACAATCTATAGTTTGGTGATTGACTCATGAAGGGCATCCTGAGATCTTTTTTAATTATTTATTTAATTTTTTCCTTGATCTAATTTATTTGTGAATTAATAATTCTGTCATTTTCTAATATATATATATATATATATATATATATATATATATATATATATATATATATATATATATATATGTGTGTGTGTGTGTGTGTGTGTGTGTGTGAGAATGTATTTACGTATACAAATATGATTATACTTTATTCCTTCAGTGAACAGAAAGCAACAATCGGCGCAAGAAATGAAAGGCAGTACTACTGGGTGTTTTTCTTTTTGAAAGATAAATGTAGTGAGTGAGGGAAGAAAATGGTATAAAGGCAGAGACAAAGGGACATTTCATTCGAGGAGATGGCCGTTGCAATGTCTCCCAAGACTTGCCTGAGTGACGTCAACCGATCAGATTCTGATAAAGTAGCCTATGTTACATTTATTGCCGGTCAAGCAGATCACCCAAGGAAATTGGATGTCTGTTAGGTAACCAATTTTATCTATCTCACGTGTCTTTGCCTTTCTTTTCTTTTTTATCACTTCTTTTATACCTCAGCAGACGTCTCGAAGGAATCATTGCCTTTGCCGGATCAGGAAAGATATGCTTAGCTGTAACACACTTTCCTTAACTACAATATTTCATGAATGTTCGTAGATATAAAAGAAAACGAACGCAGAAATTTTGAAGTAAATAAATATCAATAGGATTAGAACACCGATGAACTCTTATAAATTTTGTGTGATTATGTCATACTGCATCTTAGACTATATGTCGACATATCTAAGCTGAGGATCTCCTAACCTTCTGAACATAAGCCTAAAAGATTTGAAGAAATTACTAATTTCCTAATCTAAGGGAGGTTTAAGTAGTTTCGATCAAATCATTAAGTCCTAATTTATATTGGTCGTCTGAAAAGGGGGTCAAATGATCACGCAGCGCACTCTAAATGAATTGTATAAGGAGAAACTGTGAACAACATGCAGTTGCAAGCAGCCTGTTATCAAGTGCCACTGCCGAACGTTAATAATATGATGGTGAAAAAGATAAAATCTCAAAAGGGCTAGCAAAGCCCAGCCACAAGAGACAGATATGGGGGCAGGGGATACAAAGGAAGCGGAGATTTACTCCGCAACCTGATAAGTTATGTTGAAATCGAAAATTACAAGTAGGATTATTTCTCTACTCGTATAGAAAGCGAGTACCATTATAATACACACAACGTTAACCAAGCGCTACAGTTTGAAGATATATAGCAAATGTATCCGCTCAGAAGAGCTCTCATTTAAATGCAACGCATTTTTGTGGGTAACATTATATGGGCGAATTCTCTGTGATTGTTGCTGTTGCGGAGACTAAAGTAATGTTCAACAAACACCTTGGCCGGGTCAGTGGTGGGTGGTACTGGAATCAGGGGCTCTTACATGATTTTCACATAATCAGCAGGGGTTCATCCAAACCGAAGCCTATTCAGTATGAGTACTATAATGTTAATATACGGTGTAAAGCTGGTGAAAAGAATTTGATGTCATAGATTATAAAAAGAAAAAAAAAAAAAAAAAAAAAAAAAAAAAACTGAAATACTGAGGTTAAATTCTTCTTAAAGTATGCGAGACGTTTTTATTGAATTGTGGGGGAGAGCGAAGGTCATTTGGCAAACAAATCTGGTTGACCATATAAAGCTTTGAGATGCAAAATTTATTTTACCAAAAACATTAAATACTCTGTTTTGGCGATTTCCGTTAAATGGGCCGCTTCGATTCTGAATAATCTCATAGGCCCCATTGCTTGTTTTTTGCCTAAATTTCATATACCACCCAATTTCATTCCTCACTACTATAGGGTAATTACCATTATTTTCACAACTATCTATAAAGCCCAAGTAGGGTGATATTGCCGTCAGTGCGCCTCATGCGGTGCACTATAAACATTACTTAAGGATCATTGCAGCTCCCCTTCGTCACTTAGCTAGAATTCCTTTCATTCCTTTTACTGTGTCTACATTCATATTCTCTTATATCTTTCTTTCCACCGTTTCCTATCAATTGTTCCATATCGCACCAGCGAGGCTTTAATCCTGATACAGCTTTCAAACTTTTCTATTCTAAATTTTCCCTTTCAGCACTGAATGGCCTCTCAGGCCCCAGCACTTGGCCTTATGCGTAATTACTAAATGATATTGTATTCTATCCATGACTGCAATTTAAAGACTGATAATTCTCAGGACTTGTTGACGGAAAAAGCCGGAAGGGAAAGAGAGAGTTGAGCAACTGGAATTGGAGTACTGAATTTAGGCCAAAAGCCAAGCAATGGGACCTGTGTGGGCATTCAGCACTGAAAAGGAAACTGCCAGTAAGAAGGGTTGAAAAAAGTAACCTGAGGAAAACCATTGTTAAGAAGGGTATAAAGTCAGATGGAAGAAAGAGAAATTACATGGAGGTGGAGAAAAAGGAATAAAAGAGGTTGCAGCTAAGAAATGGAGGGATGCTACAAAGAACCTTAGGTGATGCCTTTAGAGCAGCACATGAGGTGCACTGACGGCAGTACCCACCTACGGTAAGATGAGGATGGCTGACTCTAAAAAATTGCTCAAGTCGAGAAGGATAGACCAGAAGTTAGGGCGAGCAAGTGAGGCGTAAAAACAAATTGCTGAAGTCGAGGAATAACATCAACAATGACAAACCCAACAGACCCCAGCTGCAATCCCTTTCATGCCTTCCACTGTATCTCCATTCATATTTTCTTTCTTTCATCTTTCTTCCCACCCTCTCCTAACAATAGAATCATACCTTTCAAACCTTCTTAGTGACTGTCAGTTTTCTTTTCACCATTGAATGACCTCATAGGTGTCAAAGCTTGGCTTTTGGCCTAAATTCTATAATACAGTTCTAATTCAGCAAGCATAAAGCTATAAATGAATGATGAACAATATACGTGATTGTG
>NC_061091.1:40495999-40535999 GCF_015104395.2 Macrobrachium nipponense
AAATTACTGTCAAACAAAATGCAAGCTAGACTTGATAATCTCTCCTTACAGATTGATAATAAAACTCCTTGCAGAACTAGAATTGATTTGCCCAAGTTGAATTTGCCTCAGTATTATGCAGATTCTAAGGAAGATAAATTTACATGCAAGCGATTCTTTGAAGTTTTTGAACACTTGACTGCTCCGTATAATTTAAATGAAGTCGAGAGGTATAATTTACTTGAGCAGCAATGTCATAGTAGAGCAAAGGCTATGATTAGTTCCATAAATGTGTCCCAGCAAACTTTTGGTCAGGCTAAACAAATTTTGATCGCAGCATTTGCTGATGAAATGCCTCAGAAGTCTGTCCTTATTAAAGAGTTAACTGACTTGGGGTTTGTTTGGGGCAAGGATGATCCATATATTTTTTATGCTCATATTAAGAAGCTGATTGATGCAGTGAAAGATAATGCTATTGATTTGGGCACTGTTATGCTTTTTATTTTGTGTGGTCTTCACTGCCTACTAAATTTCAAGATATCATAGTTGCGATCACAAACTAAGTCTCATCCTACTTTAGATGATGTCACTGGTAAATTTTTGGAAGCTTGCAGCAGATATAACGCTCAATTAAACACTAGTAAAGAACTAAAGATCACAAAATTGCCAGTTGTACAAAGTACTTGGAAGTATCTGATAAAATAAAGCGATTGAAAGAATTGCACAAGTGCTTTAAATGCTTAAAAGCAGGTCATAATAGTAATGGGTGCAGATTTCAAACATCAGGTGTATGCTTCAAATGCAAAAAGGGTAAACACTGGAGTTTTTTGTGTAGCTCAAAGCCAACAGATTCTAGAAATAGTAAACAAACTACCACAAAGGTGGTTAATGTTGTTGAGAGTGTTAATGAAATTCCATCAACTGTTACAGCATCCAGTCATTTGGATATTGTTGATTCTTTATTACCATTACTAACAGTGACAACTGAACATGATTGTGTAAAAGTGGATACAGTTTTGGATTCAGGTAGCCAGAATTCCTTTATTGAGGAAAGCTTAGCAGATTTTTTGAACTTAAAGGTAGTAGATCCTAAGATACATTTGATTATCAAGGGGATTAATACTAATCAAAAAGATTTGTACCAAGTCAGTGAGTTTTCCTTTTAAGATTGGTGATGTAAGTTATGAAATTACTTGCATTTGTATTCCTAAGATTAAAATTCAGATGAAAGCTCCTCATATGTCTAAATTAATAGAACTGCTAAGGCAGAGTGGTAAAGAGGTTGCTTATGATAAATTCAATGGTGTAAACAGAATTCATGACATTGATGATATAAAGCTACTGATAGGTGCAAAGGATTGGCATTGTGTGATGAGCATGGAGAGTGGAGTACTAGGTCAAAAAGACAGACTGACTTGTTTTTACAGAATTGATGATAAACTAATATTGATTGGTTCTATTTCTGACTGGATAAAGAATCTTTCCGATATAGTAGATACATCTTTGATGGTCTATGGAAGATTTCTGAAGAAATAGAATCTACTACTTCATACATTGGCACTATGGAGATTGATTCTGATGGATTTGACTATGAAGTGCCAACACTCGATGGAATATGTAATTTTGAAAGCATGCCAGATATAGCAGAGGTGCGGATTATTCTCAGTTGGATCATAATTGTCAAGATATTTCATAAATATGGAAGAAGAGAATTCTATTGAATGTGTTACTAATGAAACTGAGCAAGAAGTGACGGATTTTATTTTACGCAACATTTCCAGAGATTCTGAAAGATATTATGTTGTACCAATTCCTTGGTTGACTAGATATAAAGATCTTCTTGGATCAAATGAGAGACTTGCTTTCAAGGTTCTGTGCATCTGAAGAAGAAATACATGAACAGTAATGTTCTAAAGCGAGTTGATGAAGTTTTCCCAGTCACAAATTGATTTGGGAATCATTGAGAAAGTTGAGATTTTGAAGAATATAAAAGAAATTTCCAAAATATTTCTTCATTAGCCACAGTCCTGTAATTAAAGAAGAAAGAGATACTACGAAAGTGAGAGTTATTTACATGGCGAATCTTGCAGAAAAGAAACCTGATGGTAGTAAAGGCATTAGTCTGAATCAATGTATTCACCCAGGTTACAACAAGAATTCTAAAATAAGTGATGCATTGACCATGATGAGGTTTGACAAGTTTGTACTTGGATTTGATATTTCAAAAGCCTTTCACAGATTGGCCATTGATGATGAGAATTCCTCAAAATTTCTCTTTTATTGGTTTAAGGATGTTGAATCCAGAGATTTTACACCAGTTGTGTATCGCTCAAAGCGAGTAATATTTGGGATGTCTGTTTCTCCATATCTGTTGCAGTGCAGTCTTTATAATATGCTAATATTGGAGACAGATGGTGATTCTGAAGAAATTCAGGAATTGAAAAAAAGAATCTACCAAGGCAGTTATTGTTGATAATTTCTGATTGGGCTGCGCAGATGAAGATGAAGTTGAAACGGTTCACAGGGAAGCCAGTACAATATTTGAACAGCACAAATTTCCATTGCAGCAGTATGTTACTAATTATTCTCAATTTCAGTATGAGATTGACTGTAAAGTTGGCACAGAGACTCCACAAGAGGTTAAAATTCTTGGCATGTGCTGGGACAGATAATGTATGTACTAAAGGCCAACTATTGTAAAATTAAATATTGAAGCTGATACTCCTAGGCAGATTTTGAGTTCAGTAATGAGTATATTTGATTTGAATAATGCTAACTTGCCTGTTTTTAAACAGATGTAATTGATTTTCCTCAGGCAATTTACAGTCGGATTATGTAAATAAATGGGATACTACTCTTCATGGTGCTCAGCTAAATGAATGGAGAAACATAGCTTCACAATTCAATAATGGTGAAAGGCTAGAGATACCAAGATATATGGGTAGCAGAAAGTCTACTTTTGATATAATTGCAATGAGTGATGCGAGTAAAAACTTTATTGGATGTGTTATTTACTTGCAGAGAGATTCAAAGTTGGTATCCTTCGTATCTGCCCATAATAAGATTCTGAATAAAAATCTGCAAGGGTGAACTATGCCTGTACTCGAACTCACTGCAGTAGAGTATGCATTGCAAAGGGCTTTTGACCTGTATAAAATGCTCACTTCTTGTATTGTGCCTATTGCAGTTAATGACATAATGTTGTTTTCAGATTCTACGATTGCCTTAAGTTGGCTAGCTGATTATGAGAACTTGAGAACAAAGCTTCAAAAGAGAAGTGTATATGTGAATAATAGAATCACAAATATTGTCGACCTCTGTAAGTCTATACACTCCGGTGAAGTTTCTTAGCTCATGTAGGATCAAATGAAAATGCTGCAGATTTCACTACTAGATTAGTATCTTTCTCAAAGTTGAGAAACACTTGTTACTTGACCGGACCCGAGATGTTACGGAAAGATTTAAGTTTACTGGAATGGCTTGTAATTCCTAATCCAGGCATGATTAATGATGTGGATGTACCCAAGCTGGTTGTAAATAAGGCAAGTGTTAAAGATATGTCAGTTGGTACAGTTGTTGATATAACTAAGTATTCTTCACTTAACAAAGCAGTTAAAGTACTAATGAAAGTTAAGCTTTTCATAAACAATATAAGATTAAGAATAAATTCTAAGAGCCAGCAGTCAATTGCCTTATTAGATGCAAGCTACCAAAAATGCAGTAATGATTTGCTAAAGCTGGATCAACAGAAGTGCTTTCCAGATTTACATGATTTTTTCACTTCAAAACGGAAAGCAAAAAAGTCTATTCCTGAGCTAGTTAGTAGAATGAATGTATTTTGTGACTCTGATGGTATTCTTAGAGTAAAATGTAAGATGGGAAAGATGTCTAAAGGTATGATGTCGAGAACTCCAATACTCATTAGTAATAATAGTGATTTCGGTAGAATACTGATAATGGACACTCACTTGAAGTTTAATCACTCAGGTACTTACTATGTGTTACATAAATTGAAACCGGCATTTTTTCTGCTTAAGGGATTTTCAACAGTTAAGAAAGTTGTGAATGAATGTTACCACTGTAAACGTTTTAATAGTAGACCAGTTAAAGTTAATGCTAATGACTATAGAGAATGGAATGTGAATCCCATAAAGAGGTTTTTTTTCTGTATGTTTCATTGATTACTTTGGGCCATATTTCACAAGGTATGGAAGTGACAAAGTTAAACCTATGGGGTAATCTTTAAATGTATTTGGTCTAACATGATTAAGGTTGAAATAGTAACTTCAGCTGATTCTAAAGGATTTTTATTGGCTTTTCAAATCATGTTTTTACAAACTATTGGTTTGGCCTAACAAAGTATTTTCAGATTCTGGCTCAAATCTTGGTGGTGCATTCACATGGATTGAGGAATGTCTGAAAGCAAGTGAGGTGCAGGAATTCTTCAATCAGAGGGGTGTCGATGTCACTGAATTTTCACAGCATCCTCGTGGTTCTCTGAATCGTGGTATTGGAGGTATCATAGAGTCCGGAGTTGGTCTGGCAAGAAAGTTAATACAGGGAGCAATCCATAATAATATTCTAGATTTTCTGGAATTTCTCATGTAATTAAACAATGCATATGTTACGCTAATAAGGAAAACCCAATTTCTGAACTTGCGGATTGAGGGAGCAGAATGTGAATGATGATTTTCAGGTGCTGTCACCAGAGTTTTTGAAGTTTTGGATATGATTACACAGTTATGGGAATGTATATATCACGAAGGTCAACTTGATGATTATGACTCTTCTGATTTGGGTAAGGACTTTCAGCGTTTAATTCATATTAAAGAGAAATTGTGTAATAGTTATCACAATGAATTTTTATTTGGATTGCAAGATCAGGCAACTAAATACAGAGATAAATATTACCCTAGAGAGCACGTTAAAATCTCAAAAGGTGACATAGTTTTGATAAAGGATTCAATGGTTAAGGCTCCCAATTACCCTTTAGCTAGAGTTCTTGATGTTATTTATAATTCTCTTGGTGAGGCTGTTCAAGTACAATTGGTCAAGGGTAATAAAAGTGTTGTCTTTAGGGATATATCGTCTGTTTATTCTTTGGTTAAAGGTGATGGGTTACTGATTCTCATATTGATCAGTTAGATTTAAATCTTGTACCTCAGAGTGATTCTAATGTTGTTTCTAATGACAATATTGCAAGAATTCAACAGGGGGCTGCTTTGATTTGTTCTGAAGAGAATAAGCAGCTAGCTCAATCTGGTCTTGTATAGAAATTTAAATTTAAATCCGCGGGGGGCAGATTGAAAAAACTTCAAATTATTAATTTGAATAGTTCAGTATTTATACATTTGGTATACAGAAGTGTCGCTAATTGCCCCTTTGCTTTTAAATAGTAACTACTTTACAGTAGTTATATCTGCCTGCCGCTAAAGCCTTTGTGAAGTTTTTTCACACAGTTAAGCAGCTTCAGCATAACCTTACACGGAGGTTGACGAGGAGCAGCTCTTTTTCTTTTTCTCCTCTCATTTTTCAAGTGGATTTAAGGATTCATACACTCACGCTGGATTTATGACTCCGTCCTGGAAATCTACCGTATTTAGTGCTGGATGGAATTACTTATGATTTTTCTCTATTCATGGACATAATTACACACTAAATTCATCGAGGATGGGATCCGGACGATGCTTAGCGATGATCGTCTATTGAATGATTTTTTCCACACTCGCCAGAACTGTTATCGCAACAGGGTAAGCATAAGGGGCTTTAATGCTTATTCTTGCGTTACATATTCTATATGCCAGTGTTTTGAAATTATTTCAAGTATTTTAATTTATTAAATTCTTGCTAGATTGAACCTATGATTTCAATGCAGTCTTATAATTGTATTTCTTAGGTATTTGACTACTCGTTGATTTTGCTATTTGTTTTACTGATAATTTGAGAGCTTTTGTGATTTAGTGTTGATTTGAGTAAATATTTACGTAAGGTGATTTTCGTGAATAGTTAATTGCTGTTTTCGGTGACTCGTTGATTTCAAGATTTAATTGATTTGTATGAAAATTGTAGATTTTAGTCATGCGATTGCAGTAATTGATATTTTGATTCGTGTTGATTTTTTGTTGGTTTGTTTTAGTTACTTTTTATTAGTGTTGTATCTTTTGTTCTGATTTTTCCCGTGGTTGATTCTCCTTTACTTTGTATTTTTTTAGCGGATGAGTGAAAGGAAGAAGGTTAAGCCCTCGCAGTTGTGAACCTTAATCTCTCGTACAAAAGTGCATTTCTTCGTCCTCGCTTGACATTCTTAATCATTCGAGGACTCGTTTACGTCATTCCACCACCAGCTGCTACAGTGAAATTTATCTCATTTTAAATTATATGTATTCATAAATGTCTAACCATTTAAATTTAAATTTATTAAATATTTAAAATGCATTTTTTCCATCTCTACCCTTTCACTTAAAAATGCAAAGTTTAATGATATGATCCTGGTCATTTCATATTGATTTTATATTTACATATTTAAACTCCCCCTAATTTTTTCCGCTCCACCATCCTCCCACTATCCCATTGGTTCCTGATGCTAGTCACCGCCATAAGATCCTGCTCTCCTATTGGTAAGCATCTCTACCATGATCCCATCATGCATCGTACGTAGCAGCGTGCTATTTCGGCCACTTGGCGGCATCATCAGTATCATAAGCACATGGAATTCATTCGTTCTATACAATTTCGTTTATTAACGTAAGTTCGTTAGTGATTTCATTGTAGTACTACTTTATCATGTTGTGTGAGAACTTTAATTCATACGTATACGTAAAACATAACTTAATCACCTACAGTATATACATAGTCATGGGTCCCAAGAGAGTTGAAGTAGGAAAGAAGAGGATGCTTTCTTTGGAGACAAAAATTGAGATAATAAAAAAGTATGAAGCTGGCATGCGATTGAGTGTGATTGCCAAATGATATAGTCAAAATCTGTCGACAATAGGCACCATTCTTAAGCAGAAGGATGCCATCAAAGTAGCTACACCTTCCAAGGGCGTGAATATTTTGTCTAGCAGGAGGAGCAACGTGCACCATGATATGGAGAGGCTGCTTCTTGTCTGGATAAAAGACAAAGAAATCGCTGACGATACGATAACGGAGACGGCAATCTGCCACAAGGCCAGCACTATTTTCGGCGATTTGATCGCCTGAAGACGACGGAGGAGAAGGGACATCGACGCCAACCCCAGAGTTCAAGGCTTCTCATGGCTGGTTCGAAAAATTCCGTAAATGTACTGGTATCCATTTGGTGGCGCGGCTTTCGAAGGGGGGGGGGGTGTGTAGGTGGTTGCGGCCAGCTCGGACACGAAAGCGGCAGAAGCCTTTATTAAGATGTTCGACGAAATGACAATCAAGGAAGGCTACAGTTCTTAGCAAGTCTTCAATTGTGATGAGACTGGCCTTTTTTGGAAAAAAAATGCCTTGTCGGATGTACATCAAACAGGAAGAGAAGAAGCTACCCGGGCATAAGCCTATGAAAGACAGGCTTACGCTTGCACTTTGTTCGAACGCCAGTGGGGATTACAAGGTGAAGCCCATACTTGTGTATCATTCTGAGACTCCTCGAGCCTTCAAGGCCCACAAAGTGCTAAATGAGAAGCTTCTGGTGATGTGGAGAGCTAATGTGAAAACCTGGGTAACGAGAATTTTGTTCACGGAGTGGGTGAATCTGTGTTTCGGCCCGACAGCGAAGAAATTCTTGGAAGAGAAGCGCCTCCCTCTGAAATGTCTGCTGTTGTTGGACAATGTCCCTGCTCACCCTCCTGGCCTCGAGGAAGATATCCCAGCCGAGTATTCGTTTATCAAGGTTCTCTATCTTCCGCCTAACACCACCCCTCTCCTCTAGCCCATGGACCAGAAAGTGATATCGAACTTCAAGACACTGCATACGAAACATCTTTTCAAGAGATGTTTCGACATCACCAATACCACAAACCTCACCTTGCGTGCATTTTGGAAGGAGCACATCGATGTTGTGATATGCATCCGACTCATTGATCAAGCTTGGCAGGAGGTTTCGAGGCGAACCTTGAATTGTTCGTGGAGGAAACTCTGGCCTGATGCCTTATCCGCCCGAGATTTGGAGGGATTCGATGTAGGCAAAGCTGGTGCTGCAGATTCAGGAACAGTTAACGATCCTGAAACTGTTTTAAAACCAGATCTTGACGAGATTGTTGCACTCGACAAGTCCATGGGGCTGGTCATTGACGAGGACGACATCAATGATCTTCTTGAGGAGCACCAAGAGGAGCTTACGATGGATGACCTGAAGGACTTAGAGGCCATGCAACATAACGTTGTTCAAGAAGAGTTCTCTAGCAGTGGCGAGGAGGAGGAGGACGACCCTATGACAATGGCAGAAATTAAAGATGCTCTAGCTGCTTTTCATAAGGTGCAATCATTTGTAGAAAAGAGACACCCTGAAAAAGCTTACACAGGTCGTATGCTTGTGCAGTTCGATGACGTTTGCCTGAGTCGTTTCAGGAGCATTGTGAAAAGCAGGCAGAAGCAATCTTCCTTGGATAGTTATTTTTTAAAGAGGCCTTTAGTACTAGCAGGAGTAAGCAAAAAGGAAGATCCAATTGATACTACGAAGAGACAGAAAGTTGAAAGTGGTGAAGGAATTGAAATTTTGTAAAAAAAAAAAAAAAAAAAAAAAAAAAAACAAAAAAAAAAAAAAAAAAAAATCAAAAACCCCAAAAAGACAAAAAACGAAAGTTATTTGAAGTTTTTTGTAAAGTTAAGTGCTACAGTTTTGTTAATGTGTTTCGTAAAGTTTTGTTTATGTTTCCTGACATTTTCTAATGTGTTTCGTAAAGTTAAGTGTACATGCTATAAGAAGTTTTCTGTTGTTTGTCTTCCTCCTCTGTCGCCACTTTCGGAGATTGCCTCACTCGAAAGGTAAGGTTCCAGATTTTACTACATACGCACGTATGTACGTACAGTATTTCTTGTATACCATGTACACAAAAACACTTTATTTACAGGTACATACATATTAGTACTAGTACGTATTAAGTTAGGTATTGAATGGTCCAAATTGTAGTAGTATTTCATTGTTTATTGGTCAATTTAGATTTATTATAAAATCTACTGGGGTGTTTTTGTGGGGCTTGGAACGGATTAGCCATTTTACATGTAAAATGCTGTTCAAGATACGAAAAGCTCATGATACGAAAGCCGCCTCGGAACGGATTAATTTTGTATTTCGAGGCACACTGTATATATATATATATATATATATATATATATATATATATATATATATATATATATATATTATATATATATATATATATATATATATATATATATATATATATATATATATATATATATATATATATATATATATATATATATATATATATATATATATATATATATATATATATATATATATATATATATATGTAAGACATAGGGTTTTATTAATAATATATTGTTCGTACGTTCTCTGTGACCTATGGAATGTGGAGGACAGTGCAGAGGTAAACGACCTGAGGGTAGCTGATGAATGAGATTCTAGGGGATGGCGTGAGATAAAAGTGCTTAATTCAGGAAGTCAATGTACGACAGTTTATGAACTCTTCTCAAAGTGCATTTGTGAAACTAGATGCAGCTAGAACCGCGAGGCGCTAGCGAACTGTGTGTTCGTATGTGCGTGTGTGCCTCTTCTATTCATAATGTATCACTAGCCAAGTCTATGGGAAGACTTGCACAGACATTCGGGGGAGGAAGGCGAAAGCCTATTGATGGCAGATGCCAAAGAAAGTGTTTTTATTTATCATTGAGTGATATTCCGGTTTGGAATGGGTATAAGTGTTACCTTTACTTTAGCCCAAAGGGATGGGATTGGCTTTGTTTTTATATCTTGTAAGATGTTCCATTTTATTAACTTTGTCTTTAAACTTGTGTGTGTACTTACCGAGATGTGTTCTGTATCTTTGAACAGACGGATCTGGAAATACCGGGGAACTAAAGAGTTACCGGAGAGGTGTGGACTTTTGGGTGACATGACAATGTTAGTCTGTAAGACTGGATTACTTAGTTAATTGATTTAGTTATTCTGTAAATAAACGTTATGTTATGATGCAACTCTCTCATTTTCATTACCTTTTTTGAATGGAGAAGGAGAGAGAGAGAGAGAGAGAGAAGACGAGAGAGCGAGAGAGAGAGAGAGGAGAGAGAGAGAGAGAGAGAGAGAGAGAGGGTGATTAACTTGGAGGAGAGGAGAGAGAGAGAGATGGGGTGTGATTGGGCGCCGGGAGAGAGAGAGAGAGAGAGCCTGTGTATGTAATGGGTGTGGGGGTCTGCCTTCCGTTTCGTGTCCACGCTTACCTTATGAATACTGGGGGTTTTCCCCCCATGTTTATATATATATATATCAGATGGATTGACCAAATGCAGGCTATAACCTTCAGAGAGGCCAAGGATGCTGGCGCATCCTTCATTCCACATTCCTGGATACCTAAATATATACATTAAAAGAGATGAATCCTTTTGTTAGGAACAATAGTTTGCTGATTGTTCCCTTTGTGGATTGTTGCCTCCTTTGTTTTTGTTTTTTAATTGCTGGCGAGTTGACGTCTGTTGGATGGCGTCAAACTTCGTCAGTCAGGTTCTGGAGGGCAGAACAACTAGTCAGGTTCTGGAGGGCAGAACGACCAGTCAGTCAGTCAGTCAGAGGCAGTCAGGTATGATTACCTGTGGACCAGCATGGGCGCGTCCAGGTACTGGACCTGGTTATTTAATTGAAGTCTTCGTATGGAGTATGTCTTCGAGTTGGAGGTCGGCAGCCTTTGGCCAGCATTATTGTGTTTTCGTCGTCAAGAGGACGACGTGTCGAGTGCGACCTCACTGGGCAGCAGCAATGGCGTTTTTTCGTCGTCGAGAGGACGACGTGTCGAGTGCGACCTCACTGGGCAGCAGCAATGGCGTTTTTTCGTCGTCGAGAGGACGACGTGTCAAGAGCGACCATCACTGGGCCAGCAGCAGTGACGTGTTTCGCCCAGTGTAGGGAGGGACTTCCATACCGTATCGAGGATGAGATGGTTATTGTATCAACTCTGTCTTGATCATTCAGCATTCGAGGAGGATGTCCATATTGTCTCCAAGGACGAGGTGGTTGTCGTATCGGCTCTGTCTTGATCGTCCGGCATTGGACTGTTGTCCTCATTGTTTGAGGAAGTGTTCCCATTTTGCTCGAGTATCATTATGCCGCTTCAGTGTTATTTCTCATTTATTATTATGCTGCTTATGAAATTGTTTGTTGAATTGTACAAGAATCATTTAATTGGATTATTACTGTTGCTGCCTTTATTATGCAATTCATTGTGTATGTTTATTTTGTTTATCACTGGACCTGACTCACTTGTACATTTTGTATATTTTGTATAATAAACTAATTTTAAGGTAACTTTTTTTTGGTTTTGTTATGCTCCTCCCTCCTTTGTTTGTCACCTGTCGTCAGTCATTACAGCCCAATTGTTTATTATTTTTAAGAACCTGTCGATCTCGAGAGTCGAGATCGTAATACCTTTGTTAAAAGAAACTGGAACAAAAATCCATATAACTGTCATTGCAAAAAGAGTGAGAATCTTGGGAGGCCTGAAGTCCTTTCTCAGGAGTCAAAAGAAATCATAGCTGAGGCAGTGGGTCGTTGGCCAAGTGCATTTCATGCTCGGCTACCATTCCGATGGTCCGAAGTTCGATTCTCGGCTCGGCCAACGCGGAACCAGAGGAATTTATCTCTGGTGATAGAAATTAATTTCTCGATACAGTGTTGTTCGGATCTCACAATAAGTGGTAAGTCCCGTTGCTAGGTACCCAATTAGTTCCTAGTCACGTAAAAATATATCTAATACTTCGGGCCAGCCCTAGGAGAGCTGTTAATCAGCTCAGTGGTCTGGTAAAACTAAGATATACTAACTAACTGAGGCAGTGGGTGAACCAAGAACATCTTTGCATAAATTGGTACTCGAACTAAAAACAAAAATGGGAAAGAAGAGAAGTTATAGTGCTGTGTATCATGAGTCGAAAAAATCTGGTATCAACCCTATTCATGTTACCAGCAAGCCCATCATCACTCAGCAACAGAGAGAAGACCGTGCATGGTTTTGTTGTTCATTTCTTAAATATTGGGATGCAGCTGACTTTCTCCATGTTGCTGCATCAGATGAATTCTCCATTTACACAGTCAGGAAGCCAAATCATAAAATGACATCATTTGGGCTGCAAATTTGGATGATATCAGCGATGATGTGCGCTATCGCCAAGATGTGAAATTTCCTGAATGTGTGGGAATTTTTCTCTGTTTCACAGCCAAACGGTTAATGTGGATCATCAAAGAAAAAGGACAGTCATTGAATGGCGAATACTTCAGGGAAAGTTTGCTAACTGGTGGAGTATTTCCTTTCTTCAAAGATCCTGAAAATGTGATATCTGTTGAAGAGGTCACATTTTTATATGATAAGGCACCATGTTTCAAGGCTCTTCAGACACAGGAGCTGCTTCGAAACAATGGTATCGATTTCTTCTCTTCAAATAAATTTCCTGGTAGCTTCCCTGACCTTAATGTGTGTGAAAACATTGGTAGTATATTAAAGGATCGTGTTGAAGAGCGCACGGTGAACTATGATGGTATACACAGCCTTGACAACCTGCAGAGAGAGGTGACCTAAGTGCTCAGGGAAATGGAGTTTGAGTCTCAGCTTTTTTGTGATTATATATATATATATATATATATATATATATATATATATATATATATATATATATATATATATATATATATATATATATATACGTATATATATATATATATATATATATATATATATACTATATATATATATATATATATATATATATATATATATATATATATGATATATATATATATATATATATATATATATATATATATATATATATATATATATATATATATATATATATATATATATATATATATATATATATATATATATATATATATATATATATATATATATATATATATATATATATATATATATATATATATATATATATATATATATATATATATATATATATATATATATATATATATATATATATATAGATATATATATATATATATATATATATATATATATATATATATATATATATACATATATGTATATAATGTAGGAGAGACTGGGCCTAGTTGGCTACAGGGGTCAGTTGGCACACTCAAAATAACTTTAAAGTTTACCAATAGATGACTCTAATACATATACTGTGTAATTGCCACGTAGTTCCTCAATTACCAGTCAAATTCTATAGAGATAGAACGTAGGAGCTCGAATTTATGAGACAAATTTTGATTTTGATGGTAGGAAGTAAATATTTTAATCTTTCTGTTATTTACTATAACATCTATACATTCGTAAAGATTATTTTTCAATTATAGCATAGTTTTCCTTATGGTTTAAAGATTCTATGCCATTAAAATGAATAATTCAAGGTTCATGGTGTGGACTGGTAAGTGGTTTTGTACCAAATGGTAGGGATGGTGCAAGTTGGCACAGGTTATTTGATAACAATAGTAGGCCTATTTATTTATTTAATTTACTTTTGTTTCTGGATTTTTGGAAGGATAATGAGATTAGTGTCCTATCATTTCCTCCACATTGCTCTCACAAGTTGCAGCCCCTGGATTTTGGTGTTAAAAGACCTCTGAAGAAATGCGTTAACAGGGCATGTGATTCGTGGATGACTGGTAATCCAGGATCATGTATGCCCATCTGTGACATTCCTGGTAAAGTTTCCTCGGCTTTGCTTCTACGTAGCTGTCACTTATTCTGATGTTTTCAATGGGTATAGGACTGATGGAATTCCACCCCTGAATTGCAGACTATTTCAAGATTTTGATTTTATAGGTGGTTATGTAACAGATTGAGAGATGTCCGAAAAGACACACGGGCTTCAGATCAGTCATCAGCGTGATACATAGTTTAAGTACTGCTCCTGTCGATTCAGAAAAAAGCTAAGCTGAAGAGAGCCTGTGTTTGGTAAGCCAGGGGAGTTGTGGGTCCAGTGCAGGGCATGTAACATGTGGGAGCATGAAGATACTGACGACGATTTATTTGACACCTGTTACAATTACAACTAGATGATGATCTGAAGGAATATTAATGCCTTATATTTTGTATTTTAGAAATTTAGAAGGTATTTTTGATATTTGATCTAAATGCAATGTAACGATATTCTTTTCATTATCAATGTGCCAACTTACCCCATAATGTGTGGCAACTTACCCCGTATACGGGGCAAGTTGGCACGAAAATGTTATTTTTTTCTAAAGCTTATTTTTACCCTATGTTGAAAGCAAACAACAATTATTTTGCTATATGATAAAGACGAATGTTAATATTTTTCAATGGTGGTAAAAATTTGGCAAAAATGTTTGTTTTATATTCGCAATAACCAAAACTGTAAAAGTGTGCCAACTAGCCCCGGTCTCCCTTATACAGAATTTACAAGTAGTGATTTTGTAAAATGTTTAACTTCTTGAAAATAATATTGTTAACTGTACCTTATAAACATTACAAGTGTTTAGAACTCTCACTTATAATAAACTAGTGAACTTTAGTTCTTTTGTAATACTTTCAGTCATTGAAATTAACAAAAGGAATAAATACTAGGAGTAAATACTTTGGAAAAATACTCTGTAATTACATAAAATGTATTTTTATATTAATGAAAACAATTATGATTTTATTGGCATCGTCTTAGTTGATATAGTTTTATATCTTCATCCTCCATAAAATGACATTATCTGTGACTGTGATATAAAAGACTGTTATCTGAAATGGGGAAACGTTCTCTTAAGCACATTATTGTTAACATCAATATTCATTTCAGATTTAACTATTTTGTGGCTGAGAACATCAATACTCTTCTGTAAGTCCTTTTATATACCATTGATGATTGGAATATCAAAATAAATACGTTTCTTTTATAAGCTCAGATAGTCATTTCAGCAGAAGGTGTATTTAGAACTTCTAAAGCCCAGCGAATAGCTATTTGTGTGATATCTGAACAGAGAGGTTGGTTATTCATTTAAAATACATTTTCTGATACTGCATGGGCCGATGAAAATCTCTTTCTCTTTCTCTTCTTTCTTCGCTCCCTGAAGCAGAAAATTTGGAAATAAAATGAGTTCATGTGAAATACTGATGTTCGATGATGTGCGTCCATATGTTCTTTCATTTTCCAAAGTAAACATCAATGTCACTGATGTGCATTTTTCTCTATAAAAATTTTAACATCTGTATCGTTAAACAGATTCTCACAAATAGTGTGTCTAACAATTAGCAAATTAAAGGATTCAAGACTTCCCAACGATCATCATATTTCAGTTTCATGGAAATTTCATAAACAGAGTCGTCCTGAAAGAAAGATGGCTTAAAACTGATACGTAAAACTGATACTTGGCCTGGTTCTGGAGAAAGAGAATAACGACATAGGTACTCTTCAAGTATAAGAAAAACTGACAGTTAAAGAAAAAAATATAATGAGAGGAGAAGCAGACAGGTTGGATAGAAAATCATTACCTGACACCAATAATTCGTGGGCGACATCGAAACCTTGTTTCATGTGGTAAAGTGGTTCAGTTCATCAAAAGGGGTTCGGTGGACGTCAGTCAGAGAAGCTTTAAAAGACACCTGAATAATTTACTTCTCTGATGAGGTAAGCTTATCTTCCATTTTCCTTTCGAACTGATGTCATACTCATTCTCAACCAATTAAGTTTTTTAAGAAAATTGCCATTTAATCTTGAAAATCACTGCTGCTTCATCAAATATGAATAAAGGATACCATGGTAGTGATAATAGTTAGGTTATCTACCGACATGTGGTACCTACGACCCTAATTTTGAATTCTTGTTGTTGGGGGCGTTGGTGTTATTGGCCAAAATCAAAACTGCACGTATAACAGTTTTTCGTGCATACTGTTAATAAAAATATATATTTGGTTAAGAAATTAATCAATATTCCAAGTTCTTTCCCACCCCACCCCGCAATTACATATGACTTTTACAGGAAAAATGAGATTTAGTATTACAATAAGAATTTGAGGTAGTTGTAATTTATTTTTCAAGAACCGCTAAACTTAAATACCTCTGCCGTTCTTCAACATTTGTCATTGTTACGTCCAGTATATTTTTTCTTTCAAGGACAGGAGTCGAGTGCGTGATTTAAACTTGTATATTTAAGTGTTACTTATCTTCTGTCTATCGTTTAGGTCTTTTGTCACTTTTAATAAGAGTTCGATAATGACCTATGGGGAAATCATAATTTCTCTATGTTCATTAAAGGTACATTCTCTCACATGGAGTTGTCTAAAATTTAGTTAGAACACGTTTCAAATAACCATCTCGGTAGGGAGAAATGCGCAATGCTTAAACTTCTCTACTCAAACTTTTTCTTATACAGTTTTGCACGTCTTCAATAAAACAGGTCTGTACTATTAAACTATGAACCATTATTTTACATTGGATGTTAAGAGATCGCTTTTGGCAAAAATCATTAAACTACGAAATTTTACTCTTTTTATATATCTATGTCATCGACGTCAAAATCAGTGGGACCAATATTTTTCATTGATAATTATAGCCTTAAGTCTTCTTTTTGTGTTAACATCGATACGACGCAGTTATCCTATCGTAAACCCTGTCTCCCCTGCTGATAACAACAATCTGAGTGCCACAAACGTTCTTTGAAAGTCTTCATGTCAGTATTGACCTTTAGGTATCGTAGGGACTCAAGATCCAGAAGACGAACTTACTGCGTAAAAGAACTAAAAACATTTCAGGGACACGTATCCCGAAAATTTTTCTTTTTATCTAGAACAACTGAATACTCCAGCACAATCTACTGTTAAAATGAACGCGACCAACACAAATATATAATCAATAGTGAGGATCGTACGTCACAAATGCTATTTCAAACTATTATCAAAAGACAATGTACGTTTAGAAATGGAAAATGAACCCTCAAATTTTCGGACCATTATGCTTTAGACAACTACGTTATTTTCATGTTAAGTATTAAAAGACTTTTGGAAGAATCTAACTTAACTTGCACAGCACATGTCGCAAATTATTCGGCGACACAATTCACTGGACTCGCCAGAGTTCGACGGCGTATAGGCCTACCTGATGGGAAAGCTCCCAGCCCAAACACAAGGACATATGAATAAGGTACATTCGAGTGTTTACAATTTGTAAACACAGACCAAACATCCCCGGTGGCATGCGACAATACATACGTATGATGAGGATGCAGTAGTTGAACATTACACCTGCCATGCACGCTTCGAGCTCGATAGGTGGTATATCTCATCTACCAATTGCAGACACACTGCCGAAAGAGGTGATTCCCGTGTGGAAGAAACAACAACCTATACTTTTTGCAAATGTTGCTATAGTTAAAAAATTTTCTGTTACAGTCAAGTTTCTCATTTACCACGAAATTTCTGTGGAGGAAACATAGGTTTGTTGCTCTTGGACCCATTGATGAACGCCAAGAGAAAACTGTCACCTTAAGTCGGATCATAAAATAGCAAAAAACAATAATAACAGCAGGCCTCTAACGAAGCCTTTAGCGCAAAATTTTTCAATTGTGCTTTTTTATGACCAAGAGCCCGTTTAGGAATAAAACCACCTTAATCATGAAAAATAAAAACAGCAACCATTTACAACAAGTAACACATTTTCATTTTATAACTCTCATCTCATTTACCCTTTGCTTATACGACATGGGGATCGAACCATTTTGTGATAATGTATTAGATGATGATTGGCGGATTTCAGCAGAAATGTGAACTGAAGGTCAAATGAATTTTTATATAGTTCACGCTTATGGTGTAACAGTTATAATATATATATATATATATATATATATATATATATATATATATATATATATTATATATATATATATATATATATATATATATATATATCCTTTACCCTTTATCACTAAAGTGAAAATTCTTTTACTTTTCATTGCCGTCGTATTGGATGAGCTTTGCTGTAAAGCTCACGCCATCGGATTTTTTTTTTCTGGTAATAGAAAGAGATTCTAAGAAGTTACTTCTTATATAGGTAGCTAAGTGAAATCTGTATTAAATTTTATTCATGATGTTCAATGCATGCAGAACGATGTATTACACCTCAAAGATACTTGTGTTTGCATGAACATTGGTTAAGGAAGATCACCTGCTGGATGGTCCCTTGAATCAGCAGAATGTTTGGGTTTTCGCAAAACTCTCTGTTTTGTTGAAAGTAAAAGTCAACAAGTAGCATCAAAATTCAGTATATTTACGTCTGATTGTTCCCCACTAACGACTCTTGTGGTGTTAGAGTAAAACTTATATTTCATGAGTTTTACTAAATAAACTCATAGTTCATGGAATAAAGCAATCAATTTTAGCTGGAAATTGAAAAGTTTATTAAAAGTGTGATGGTCGGTTCGTAATGATAAGTAAAAAAAAAAAGATACGACAGACTTAGCTGAGAAGCAATTAGCACTGAGCTTTCATGAAATCTTCTGGCTCATGCTGTACGTTGCGCTATCACCTCCAATTACATAAAGAACTGGATTTTCGCTCTCATTCAAAATCCTCTGTTGTATGGGCGTCTGGTCCCCCCACCTCCCTCTCTGCTTTTTAATTTGTTGAGGTCTTATAAGTGTTATCTACTTTCCGTATTAAGGTTTGGCTTTTTACAAGACGACCACTGATAGAAGATGAATCCCCACGAACGCACATTCTACAGTCATGTCAAGGAACGTTCATTTTCCTTTTTTTCATCAGGACGAGTTTAAAACCCCGCCTGCATTCTAACTTATATCTTGTCACTATATGGAACTTCATCCAGAGCTTTATTGTTTTTTTCACTTTCTATCAATCCAGAGACATGATACATTTCATAATGTCAAAAGAGAGGATGTCATTTTCGTATTGTGAAAAAAAATGAATTGTTGGTTCGCTTTTGGTAGGTACTTACCTCCAATATAATAACAATAATAACCACTTGTGATTCAGTGGATGGAGAGGGAGAGAAACTGGAAATGACGGACTTGTAAGGTAAGGTATTCATTATGCCAACATAGTCACGAAAAAAGGGTCCGTAATATGGAGGTACATGTTCTTCCTATCTTAGCACCCTGCTCTAAACAATAGATACACACACACTGATTTCGCAATTATTAGAGAAGGGCCTCACATTGCACTTTTCACCATCTGTATAATAAACTCTCATGAATATGCTTTTAAAAAAGATTGGATATAATTTTTAATGATAAACACCTATAGTTCCACTATCCATACAATAATTCTATCACCAAACGTTATTTCAGACCGTTACCTGAATTCATTTCTGAAAGCAATGTTCTATTAAATGTGTTTCAATTCTATATCTTAGGTAGAGTTTTTCGTAGTTTTATATGACAACATTCCCTCCGCACAGAGCGGTTAAGTCAGAGCTGTTGCCGAACCTAATTGCCGCGATAATTTCAGTTTTGATTTTGTTATTTTCAAATAATTCCCACGTTCTCTTATAAACCAGTTTTTACGATATCAGACAATATCAATGCATTACTTCATTTCCTTCTTAAATCGCAGTCGAATTCTTAACAATTTTTTCCCCAAATAACCAATATATATGAGTTTTGTAAAAAACAATTCATTTTTGGAGATTTTCACTGAACGGCCGAGAAAAAATATATCTGGAACCAAAGTTACACTTTTTTTTATTAATATCATTTGAAGAAATTCCTTCTTAGAAGAGCATCAGCATCAGTAATCTGCAGTAATTAGGGAGTCACCGTCTGGTTACAAGGCTTTCATTCTTTTTACTGAAACAAACTTCCTGATGGTTGTCCTTGAAGTGTAATTGATAGCAAAACAGTCAGGTAAGTAATATTGATTTGGAGAACTATGCACTAGTCGCTTTGTTGTTGTAACTTGTAGAAGCACCTTTTTTCCACACACATTATCACACCAGCGCACACACACACCCGACACACACACACACACCACACACCCACACAATATGATATAACTATATATATATATATATGTATAATATATATTATTATATATATTATATATATATATATTATATATATTATAATATATATATATAGATAATATTATATATTAAAGCTGGTAAAAATGTTCTGTACAAACAAAAAGGGGAATTTTTTCCAATCTTAATAAAAGGAGCCCATAAAAACAAAAAACCAAACCAAATGTATGAGTAGAAAAAGTTACTATATTTCAGAGACTGCTGCTCTCTCTCTTTCAGGTATATGACTGAGAAAAGTTTACAGAAAAAAGGTGGTATATTTATACCAAGAGATTCGTCCACAAAGTAAGCCAAATTTAGGTCACGCCCCAGCTGATAATCCTCCTTTAACTTTAATCTTCTTAAGCATTGGTTTGAATGAACACTGCGTAGACGATATCTGATAATCCAAGCCCCTTTTTGAGATGTTCAATTAACCTGCTTCTCTTTTATTAAGGCCGATTCCATCATTTGACAATCGTAACCGGCAGTTGCTGCTATATGTCACGTGTAATTTATAGCAGCAACTGATATCGTCGACGCGATGAGTTATCCATTCAACCAAACGCGTTAAGCAAGATTAAAGGAAGATATCAGCGGGGGGGGGGGGGGGTGACCTAAATTGGCTTATCTTGGGGACGAATCTCTTGGTATATAAAACAAATTTTTTAACCCAAACCATTTTTTTTTTTTTTTTTTTTTCCCCTTTTTGGGTAAACTTTTCTCAGGTCATATACCTGAAGAGAGAGGACAGCAAGTCTCTGAAATATAGTACTTTTCCTTTCTTCTATCATTTTGGTGTTTTTATGGGATCCTTTTATTAGATATTAGAATATAAATATATATAGATATATATATATATATAATATATAGATATATATAATATATAATATATATATATATATTATCTAGATATAAATATATAGTATATATATATATATAAGTTATAATATATATATATATATAGTATATATATATGATATATATATATATATATATTATAATTATATACTTAGTAATATATATATTATACTATAGTAGAATATTAATAATAGAGAGAGAGAAGAGAGGAGGAGAGGAGAAGAGAGAGAGAGAGGAGAGAGGAAGAGAGCGTTCTTCTATTCCAATATATTACTTTCCAACTAGCTGATTGCGTCCATTCTTTGATGCCTTGAAGGAATCGAAGCGTTTGGTAAGCTAAGAAAATATTGGTCCGTCAAAGGATGCATCCATTCGGTGGTTTTTCCAGTGGCAGTCGTTTAGATTCTTTTGTCCTTTTCCTTTCCTCCTTTTTTATGTCCAATATTCTTTCATCGAATGACTCTCGCTAAGAATCGACTTTTTTCTTTTATATTTATAGTATGACAAAGTCAGCTTCCCTTTATTTCGTTTCATTCCTAACCTATTATTCGCTGAGCTGCGCATGTCATTGCTTTACCGAAGAAGGTTTGAGAAAATGTGTATTTTTTTATAAAATTCCTTATTTTTATTGTCTAGGTACTCCAGCACCTAGTTGCATGACAGGATAGGGATCTATGAATATTAAAGCTATCCATATATTCTGCTGCGCTATTTTTTCATGTTAAAAGATACACTCATGGCACATGACGTATACCGCTACTTACAATTTTCATAAGCCCGATGTTATAATTCATTCTCATACTAATTCGTTTGCTGGTATTGCTCATTATATGAGTTCATTTGTATTAACTGGTATTCGCGGTTCACCAAGTTTTTTTATAACTATATATTATTATAGATATATATATATTATATAGATATAATATATATTATATAAATATATAGATATATATATAAATAAATGGTATATATATAAAATGTATCTTATCTATATATAGGATATATATTATATATTGAATATAGTTATTATATTAATTATTATAAATATGAAAATAAATATTAAATATATAATAGATATATAATAGATAATATATTATGATAATACTTTATATTATAATCTATCATTATATATATATATTATATATTATATAGATATATATATATAATATATATATAATATTATATATATATAAGATATAGATATATATTATCAATTAGAATATAAGATGAATAGATATATATATATATAATTTGATATATATATCGATGATATATGATATTATATGATCAATTATATAATAGATATATATAATTATAATTACTATATAATACTATATATATATATATATATTATATAGCTACTAGCTACTATCTTATCTCAAACTGACAATCACTTCTATACTATTCGTTTTATTTTAACTGGTAAGCCTTTATTAAGAATGAAGAAAAGTACATTCGAAGTTTTTTTCCATTTAAGTTTTGTTTTCTTTTTATTAGTCGAAGGACCGTCACCTCCTTCAAGGGCAAAACTACTAGCATGGCTGACAATTAAAAATTTATGTAGATTTTGGAATTTCAGTCCCTTGAGGAATTAGCCCTTGAGGGAGGACGAAAATAAACGGTCCGTCGAATAATCAGAAAAAAATAAATAAATGAAAACAAAAATATTCTAATGAATTGTTAAGAAGCTTACCAGCAGATAAAAATAAGTAATAAGAATCTGCTCTCTCTTCGTCTCTTCCTCTCCTCTCGCTCTATCTCTATCTATATATATATATATATTATATCTATATAATTATATTTTTAATTTTTTAGTTTTTAATGATATATATAATATATATATAGATTACTAATATATATATATATAATATGATATATATAAAAATTAAATATAGTATATTATATATATAATATAGATATATATGATATATATTATATATATATATAGATAATATTAGATAGATATATAATATAATAAGTATTTATATATATATAATTATATATATATTATATATAGAATATATATTATATATAATATATATATTTATATAATAATATATATATACAATATATAGATATATATATATAATAATTAGTAGATATATATATCTATTAATTCATATATATATATAACTATATATATATACAATACCATACATACGGCTACATATAGAGATATATCCATACATTCGTAACTCATCATCTTTCCATTCCAGTAATGGACTAGCGCAAGTGCTTTGCAATCAGTTCAACGTGGACTTATTCATGGGGCTCGCCCCACCCCCTTCAGGTCCACACAAAAAAGTATTTGTTCGGACCGTAGAGAAAAGATCCGCAATGTGATGATTTAACATTTCTGTTTTCCGAAAGAATGCAATTGGTAAAAATAGAAATTGTCTGCCTCATTCACTTTTCAGTCTTCTGAACTGAAATTCTGCTGTCTTTTCACTAGGCAGTGAATAGTCAAACAATCAATCCATGCACCTGTAAATTGCTGAATATCTGTTTTATATATATATATATATATATATATATATATATATATATATATATTATATATATATATATATATATATCTATATATATATATATATATATATATATATATATATATATATATATATATATATATATATATATATATCTACAATTTTGCCGTCTTTGTCGGATGGCTACTTATTATAACATCTAACTTTTTTAGCGAGTGGATGGCTATCATGAATCTACGGGGAACAGGATATTTCTTATGAAGGTCAGTTAAAGCATTTAGTAACACTCCTTTTAAACATATCTCTTCACGGCTGTAGTTTTTGTCAGATATGAATTTATCAAAAGCCACTATGAAGTCTATGAAGTCTGGCTTTTGATAAATTCATATCTGACAAAAACTACAGCCGTGAAGATATATGTTTAAAAGGAGTGTTACTAAATGCTTTAACTGACCTTCATAAGAAATATCCTGTTCCCCGCAGATTCATGATAGCCATCACTCGCTAAAAAAGTTAGATGTTTATAATAAGTAGATCCGACAAAGACGGCCAAAATTGTAATAATGGACAAAGACTTCTACCTCGACAAAATCAGCCAGCTCCTTAGCGACACAAATACTTACGAAAAACTGACGAAAAAGAAAAAATCCAGAACGTTCCCACAGAATTTTTTCGGAAAGAAAGTAAGATTAATTGGCCAAGACAAAAAGAGTATTGAACTATTAGAGAAATTAAAGTAATTAATCCTAAATTACCCTACTTTTATGGTCTTCCCAAAACTCACAAAGACAATCTCCATTTCAGACCCATCGTTTCATGCGCCGGAGCTTTCAATTACAAAATTTCTAAATGGTAAGCTGCCTCCTTTCTCCTTTTTTAGGCACTTTTTCTCCCAGTCACATCAAACATTCGGAAAGACTTTTGTCACAAATTCAGAGAAGCACATATACCACTTCACAACATAAAACTTTTAAGCCTTGACGTAGACTCCCTATTCACAAAAGTACCAGTACAGGACGTTCTTCAGTTTTTAATGGAAAAATGATCCCCCTATTCAGATCATTTCCCTTTGGCACTTGACAAAAATAATAAAGTTAGTTGAATTATGTGCATCTAATAACGTATTTCATTCGGGGAATCATTCTACAAGCAAAAATTCGGGTGTAGTATGGGTAGTCCTTTAAGTCCTATTTTAGCCAATCTGTACATGGAATACTTTGAAACTACAGTAATAAATGCAATAAAACCCAAAAACATGCTGTGGATGAGATACGTGGATGACATACTAACATTTTGGGATAATAAGTGGGGTAATTTTAATGAATTCCTCTCAAAATTAAACGCATTAGTGCCCAGCATCAAATTTAAAGTTGAATGGGAAACAGACAACAAAATTCCTTTTCTTGATGTTTAATAATCAGAGACACGACAGAATACAAATTTACCATATACAGAAAACCAACGTTCTCACTTTCATATTATTCACTACTTTAGCTATCATGACAATACTATCAAGATAGGTCTAGCTAGCAACCTATTCTTAAGAGCCTTACGAATTTGTTCCCCAGATTTCCTGGAAAAAGAATTTGAACTAATTCGCAAGCAACTTTCATCTTTAAAGTATCCTGACCATATAATTGAGAAAGCAATTCAAAAAAAGCAAACGTAATTTTCTACCGACCCCCTAAAGACAAGACCAGAGGACACACCCAACAATAAAATAAAAATTCCCCACCTGGAGACGATTAAGAGAGTAACTCACACCCTTGGGAAATCCACCCTTTTGCATGTTTACCTATCCAAATACCTTAGCCAAATCCCCTGATTAACGTCCAACAAAAGACATCGCCCAAAGATCTGGGGTATATGAGATCCCATGCCAGGACTGTGACCAATCTTACATCGGATTTACAAGTAAATCACTTCCCCAGAGATTAATACAACACAAACGGTCAGTTAGGTATGGACAACATAACCATAGAATAAACTGGAATATGTCACGTGTAATTTATAGCAGCAACTGCCGGTACAAGAGCAAATGATTGGAATCGGCCTTAATTAAAAGAGAAGCAGGTAATGAACATCTCAAAAGGGAATTGGACATCGGACATCGTCGACGCAGTGTTCATTCAACCAACGCTTAAGAAGATTAAAGGAAGATTATCAGCGGGGGTGACCTAAATTGGCTTACTTGTTGGGACGAATCTCTTGGTATAAATACCACCTTTTCTGTAAACTTTTCTCATTCATATACCTGAAGAGAGAGACAGCAGTCTCTGAAATAGTACTTTTCTCTCACATTTTGGTGTTTTTATGGGCTCCTTTTATTAGATGGAACTGGTGTTACAGAACACTTTTACCAGTCATATATATATATAGTATATATATATATATATAGTATATATATATATATATATATATATAGATATATATATATATAGATATATATATATATATATATATATATATATATATATATATATATAATATATATATACATATATATATATATATATATATATATATATATATATATATATATATATATATATATATATATATATATATATATAATATATATCATATATATATATATATATATAAAGGTTTTTTGCCACGAAGGAAAAAATGAAAAAGCGATATAGCCGAGTACTTTCGGTCCTGTTCGGACCCTTTACTGAAGGCAAACTGATTTTACAGAGAACAGCATAGTCAAAAGAAGGCTTAATATCCAAACTGACACTACAAGATTAGCAATAATAATTGGGCGCATAGGTTTGTTTTCCTTATCAGTACTGTAGGATCAATTGCTTATAAACTATCTAAATATCTTACTAAACTTTTATCCCCGCTACTAGGAACTGTATCTAATTCACACATCCAGAATTCTCTTGATCTTGTGGAAAAATTAAATAATCAGTTGTACTAAACCTAGCGATATTTTTGTCAGTTTTGATGAATGTTCTTTGTTTACAAAAGTCCATATTGACTCTGTGCTAGAATATTTAAGTAATGAACTTGTGCTGCATGAATTGCCAATGTCCGTTAGTCACATAATTTCCTTGATTAAGTTATGTATTTGTGATTGCAGATTTATTTTTAATGGAGAATAATACCAACAAATATTTGGTATGGCCATGGGTAACCCTTTATCACCTCTCCTTTCAAACTTATATATAGCATTTTTTGAGAGACAACACCTCCCGAATATCACACTTATCCCCTTAAAATGGTACCGATATGTTGATGATATCTTTGTAGTCTTACCTGTTGGTATCGATGTAAATGATTTACTGTCTAAATTGAATAATTTAGTGCCATCCATAAAATTCACTGTTGAAATGTAAAATAACAATGTCATCCCTTCCTAGATGTATTAATACATAGAGAATCTTTCCTTTGCAAATTCATAATTATATAGAAAAACCCACAAATAATTTAACGCCTAGTGTAGATTTTTATTCTGGCCACCATTCAGTATATTTTTAAAATTAAAATTTAAATTTTTTCTTCTATGTTCCTACGCGCTTTACGTATCACGAGTCCCCAATATCTGGACCAAGAAATAGAATACATAAAGAAGATAGGAAACGATCTCTGCTACCCACCTCATTTAATTGATTTATGTTATAAAACAAAAAAGCTCACAAAAAGTTTGTATAGTGTTGCTATTAGTGAAAAGAAATGCCTAAAAATGTACTTGTAGCTTACCTTATTTTCGTGAATTTGAAACCATAAAATCATTATTTAAATTGTTTAATGTTAATGTAGTGTTCTTCTTATAACAATACCCATTAAAGATATGCTAATTAAGAATAGTCCCCGTAACGTAACAAATAAACAACATCATTTACAAAATTCCTTGTAAGGATTGCCCATCGTTTTACGTTGGTCAGTCAAGTAAAAATTTATGTGTACGTATTAACCAGCATATGTATTCAGTTAGAACAGCCCAGACTTCAAATGCACTGTTTATCCATCTGAGTGAAAAATCTCATTGTATTATTTAGGGTGATACCTCGGTAATTGCTAGATCAAATGATTGTTTCAAGAAATTACTGGAATCGGCAATTATACAAATCACTAATAAAAACAACAACCTAAATCTTAGTCTGGGGAATGTACCATTTGGACCCTTATATTTGTAAGAAGTTTATGAAAGACCTTAAAATAAATGAACAACTAATAAATTAGTCACACATGTATATAGTTATTATTTCTCTCTCTCTCTCTCTCTCTCTCTCTCTCTCTCTCTGGTTCGACATTCTCTCTCCCTCTTTCTCTTGCTCGAAATATATATATATATATATTGCGTCTTTTCAATAATAATAATATACATATACATATATAATTATATATATATATATATATATATATATATATATATATATATATATATATATACATACATATACATACATACATACATACATACATATATATATATATATATATATATATATGATATATATATTATAATATATATATATATATATATAATACTATATCTATATATATATATATATATATATATATATATATATATATATATATATAGATATATATATTATATCTATACTATATATATGATATATATATATATATATATATATATATATATATATATATATATAGATCTATATATATATATATATATATATATATATATATATATATATATATATATATATATATATATATATATATATATATATATATATATATATATATATATATCTATATATATATATATATATATATATATATATATATATATATATATATATATATATATAGATATATATATATATATATATATATATATATATATATATATATATATATATATATATATATATATATATATATATATATATATATATATATATATAGTATATATACGTATCTATATATATATATATATATATATCTATATATATATATATATATATATATATATATATATGTATATATATATATATATATATATATATATATATATATATGTATATATATATATATATATATATATATATATATATACATATATGCCACTGAAGACTCGGACTACCCGGGGTACTGCTGAGTCTATTGTCAGCATTGAAAGAAGAGGAGCGAACAGGGGTGGGAACAGACCCGACCCGGGAGGGTCCTTAACAGAAGGTACCACAGTGAGTGCCACTCCACAGGCCGGTGAGAATAATTCTTTTTATTTAGAAGTTTATTGAGATGTGACCTGGTGTCAAAATAATACACGTCGTCACCGCCATATTTACATATAAAACACCCATTTTATTTTTATTAAATTCTTTTCTCGTTATTCCTATTTTTAGCAGGTTGCACCCTGAATGCTGTCACAGCTCCACTGAATGGGGAAAATGCAAAGGAAACATTGTCAAGAGGAAGTCACTGTCAAGTACGAGGTGCCAAACAACAGCAGGCACTGCTCAACAAGGAAGTAGAGAAGGCCAACCGAATTGTGGGTACTATCACTTATTCAACTGCAGTAGGAACACACAATGACGTGACAATAGCACTCAGATTTAACAGAACAGAGCTTGCTGAGGACGTCTTGCAAACACTCTGGGAGAGGGGTATAAATTATGTCATTTTATACCTGTGCATTATCATCACCAGACAGAGAATGGTGGGTGGCAGTGGTGCCACCCGAGAAATGTGTTCTTTTTATGTTAATACGCCACCAGTTCTAACATTGGTGGACGCAGTGTATGAATCGTTAGAAGAAGCTATTTAATATGCGGCGAGCAACCTTGCAGATAGGCTCAACTTAAGCAAGGGTCCGGATTGGTGCATCACTTCGCTACACAGAGTACAAATCAACATGTCGCAGCGAGAAATGTTGAACATAGCAAATTTTAAAGAGTATCCCATGGGAGTCAGGGGCAACAGCCAAGTTGTCAACAGTGTATCCTGGCACAACTGTGTCATTACAGCGCTAGAAGCGTATGTGTTATTCAGGAAAAAACCACAACACACCAGGTAAAAACCTCACCAGGGATGTGAAAAACTGGATAAGGACTAATGGGATCAGCACTAAACACACACCTGGCATGCCACTGAACAGCGACTCCTTCAAGACATTGAAAAAAAGACAACAACCTTAACATCTATGTGTACATATTGTGTGAACTGGTTATGGGAAAACAACAGAAAAAACATTGGACTGTGCATCTTGCTAGAAAAGGTGGTAACACGTCATGTCCTTGACTGGTCACTCTACTGCTAACCACAGATGACCACCTCGCACTCATGAAAGACATGTTCACCTACGTGAAGGCATTCCGCCATGGGGTAGGGACGAGGAGAGAATACACAGGTGACATGTGATATCATTGTCTAACCTCACCTGAAGTTGATCAACCCAAACGACAGTTCTATGCCCAGATCCTGACCAATTTAAAGTTTGAAAAAGTGAAAGCACCAAATAAAACCTCACACATCGCCTTCTTAGGTTTTGAAGCATACAACAGACAGCCTGACATGGATGGAGACTAGAGAGTTGTGTCAAATCAGAAAGTGCATGCATATTGCTACACAATTGTTGATGGCAGAGGCGATGAATGCTGTATGCACGGAGTAGGTGTAGGTGAACGTGGCGTCGACAATTTTCTGGTAAAAATAGCCAAAAACTGGCCCAGGATACGTGAGACAATGATGGCACACAAAATCAGCTTGACCTCCGAAACAACCCAACAGTTTGAACAGGCTACACATTGCAAAAGTTGCAACATTGAGTTCACCGATAACACTATCAACCGATAACACTATCAAAGCGCAGCATCACGCGCACCACATACTGACGAACACTGTGTGTGCGCATTATGTACAAAATGTAATTCTAATTTGAAATTATGACAAATAAAAAACATTGCAAAATCAAATTAATTTCTCTACAACCCTCACCTGTATACAACGCTCAGGTAAACGTCCCATCTGCTCAGTAGCATTCTAACTGTAACCACGGAAACGGGTCCCTTCCATTGAGAAATCTGAAACCTGTTTGTTGTTCCTGCAAGAATTATCATAGCAGGTTTCGGCAGCAGCAGAAAATCAGTCCTGTGTCAGAACGTAATTGAAATGTATGAGGCCAACTTTCACTGTATTTTATATTGTGGGGTGAGTGAACACCCTCTGGAAAGATATCAAACAGATACCCATTCGATTACACAGAAAGAGGAATGAAGGATGATAAAGGTCTATTATTTGTACTGGATGACTGTTTTCTTGAAGCCAGTGACAATAAATTCATCACCCAGGCATTCATTGCAGGACGGCATTCGGGCATATCGGTGATTTATATAACCCAGAACATGTTCCACTCAGGTAAATTCAGCAGGAAAATCGGTCTCAATTGCTCCCATTACATCCTCAATAAGAACCATGACATTGGACAGATTGAAACTTTGGGTAGACAGTTGTTCGGCTGTCGAAGGGGTGTGGAGTTTTCGAACATATACGAAAGAGCTTTAACACATAATCAGTATGGTTATCTATTAGTGGACTTTGCTCCATCAACACCCGAACTGTTACAGCTCAGAACAAATATCCTCGGAGAGACCGAATACCAAATTGCGTACAAATACGACTGAAGAACAGTTCCAACTGCTCAGGAATTTATATGAGAATGTGACTCAACTTAGCTGTTTTAGCGGTGTGAATGCGCTACTCAAAGTAGTGAAGGAGGACAGGAACATAACTAAAGCAGACATCACAGGTTTTTTATGGGGCCAGCCATCATACACCCTACATAAAACCACATGCAAACGTTTCCTTAGGAGGAAAATCATATCTTCCAAACCTCGAGTGGTGGCCAGCACAGATCTGGCCAACATGTCAAAACTCGCTCCATACAATGAAGGCTATAAATATCTGCTATTCTTCATCAACTAATTTTCGATGTATTTATGTGTCTTCCCTCTGAAAAAGAAAGATGGTGTCACAATGTGCGATGCTCTAACAGCGTTTCTAGAATCTAGTGATTTTTAAGGATTGTCCCATCTGAACAGCAACGAAGGTAGAGAACATTATAACAAACATGTGAGGAAATATTCAAAAAGTAGGACTGTGTTGTTAAATAGCATCTACTCTCAGGAAATTAAAGCTTCTATAACTGAAAGGGTGATAAGAACCATTAAAAACCGAATATACAGATACCTTACACACAAGAACACGTTGAAATATATATACGTTCTGCAGGACATAGTCGAGTGTTATAACAACTCACCGCACAAGAGTTTAGGGAATGGGCAGATGCCCGAGGAGGTTCATGCGATGGAGACTAAAGCGGACATCAAAAACGCCTTTCCAACAGTGGGCTGCACTAGTTCAACCTTGAACGTTGGAGACACCGTACACGTACATGACGAAAACTGGAACGCTACTTTCAGGAGAGGATACATAGTTCAAAACACTCTAGAAATGTTTAAAATCAAGCTCGTCACTCTGCAAAATCCTACAGTTTTCATCTTAGAAGATTTAGCAGGAGAAGAAATAAAAGGTACATTCTGCAGAGAAGAATTAATAACTTCCGAATTGCCTGAAACCTACGACATTGCCATCTTAAGGAGTAAGAGGAGAGGCAGCATAATGCAATATAATGTTAATTGGAAGGGTTATCCTGCTCAATTTAATTCGTGGGCCGACGAATCCAAAATTGTGCAGACATGAGTTGTAAAAAGGAAGCTTTTGTACGTAAAAACCAATTTTATTTTTCATCTCCCGTTTGTCCTCATCCAAAGGAGTAAAGTAATCTCACATTAAGCAGAGCATTTATCACCAAGATATCCGAAATTTTTAGAAATTTTCTTCACAATAGTCTGACCAGAGAAAAAACCCTCATTAAAAAGCTCAGAAGGTGTAAGAGGGAAATCCGTCAAGTATCCTTGAAAACAACAACCTTAGCGAAGACGAAAAACATATTAGAGAGTCGCAAAGGCGGTACTAATCTGTCCGTATTATTTCCTTTAGCAGTCAGTTTGATAGAAACTCTTTTTAAACAGGAAAATAAAAAAAAATAAAGTTCTATGTTATACCAGCCATCATGTATGAGAAGTTAACAAAAGTTTGGTAAACTTGTGGTAACAGGGTCGGCAATAAGAATAACAACAACATTAATAACCAAAGCATCAATAGCAATTACAATAATAATAATAATAATAATAATAATAATAATAATAATAATAATAATAATAATAATAATAATAATAATAATAATAATAATGATGATAATAATGTTAACAACTTCAATGCAGGCAGTGAAGACAGCAATGGGGGAGGTAGGGTAAACACAGGTGCAGGTGATGCATACATTCCTCTTAACGTGCACTGAAGCACAAATTTTCCAATGAATGCTAAAACATTTACACCTCCACCTCCTTTACCTCACGTTGGGGATGGCAGTGGGAAGAAGAAGAAGGGTTAGCCGCTAATTTTGAATGTTCTCAACAACGAAGTTACCAGCAAAAGAGTAAATCCTGACCTGCCTAGTGTTATTCCTATATTGTTTAAAGATTATCTGATACCATATGTAACAGCCTTAGTTAATCATCTGCAAAATTCAGGCGCGATTAAATGGAATGAAGAAGAAGACCTGTATGCCCGCTTAATGGATATAACATTTCAGATGTGGCTAGAGAATTTGAAGTGAATAAGAGGACGGATTATAGCAACATACCAAGTTATAATTATTTAACAGAACACAGAGGTATTAGGGAACAGATGGTGAGAAATACCACTATAAAAAGACAGATAGAAGCATGTCACAATTTGGTTAAGAAAGGAGGAAGCAAAAAAAAGGGTGATGTTTGGCTGCCGTATTGATGAATCACGAAATTATCAGAGGTGGACCCAGTGAACCCTGTGGGTGTGTAAACTTTCAAAGGGAACAGTTGTATTGGCGTATCACAAAATTATCAGAGATGAACCTGTCCAATCGTCGGGTGCGATAAAGTTTCAAAGGGTGGAGAGGAGAGGATGTGGAAACACTGGCAAGTTTTATAGTGCATTAGCGCATTTAGGCTCGCCAAGTGTTGATGTGTACACTCCCATTTCCTGTTCTAGATAGCTTCTTAAGCCTGCAAGCTGGTTTTGGGGAGTTTATCTGAGTCCAAGTTCAAGAAGAAGGAGTGTTACCTGGTTGTAGCCACTAACTGTGTAACATGTCGAAATTATGGATTAGCTGAAGACATTGTCAGGGTTTACCCATACACTGACATCGTGGGTCACCATTACAACAGAGCCAGGACTAGTTACGGTTCACTCCATCACCATGGGAGAGAAGGCACTGCCATTTTGACAGTACTCAAGGGAGAAAATACATTTGATGCTGAAGAACCAACCCTTCCCAACATTTTCAGGCTGTTAACCCAATATAGAATATGTGCGCCTGTGGATAACAATGAATTTGGCAAATTGAGTATAATGCACTCTAAGGATGAAGACCATGTGGAAAGGTTGCGGAATGATACGAGAGAAATAAGATACAATTACTTCTATTCAGCATTGAATGGTTTAAAAATTCAATTCAAAAAGTATTGTGTGAAGATGTGAAATATGTCCTATTCCCTGCAGGGATAGGAAAAAGTGGTTGTGTGAACTGTCTGGTTAAACTAATACCTACCTGTGATTATCTCCTTTGGCGAGGAGATGAAACGCCACGGAAAGGTCACATGTACAATTGTCAAGGAGTCAGTTTTATCTTTCATGGAAGAGAAGTGTGTAGGAGTAGTGCGGTTGAAGGATTCATTTTCCTTATTGAGGAATTTGGAAGTAACAGACACAAAGAAATTAAACCTCGGGGTTGAATTGAGCATAGCTGTGGCCCCCTTATGTAAAAAAAAGTTTGCCAACCTGTATAGGTACATGCATATGTATGTATGTTCAATTATTTTCTATAATAAATACAATTAATTTTTTATATTTCTTATTCATCCCTCCTAAGTTGGGTGGTATATATGACCTCAATAATGTGTATTACCAGCATTGTGTGTTCAGCATGTGCAGCGATTACATCGTAATGTGAATAGATTTATTTCCTGAAAACCGGCCCTGTAAATTTGTAAGCAGGTTGGCCACTCCCATAACTCTAGCAAAAGAGGTATAATATGAATTAGGTGTCATAAGGGTTACACTCTCAAATGAATACTACGCCGTCACACCAGAAGATGAAGATTTTACACTTCTGTTTAAAGTCACCTTACATCAGAGTTTGACAACTCGCTCATACCCTATCATGTATGTTCCCTCTGTTGGCTTATTAGTGGGGGATATGAATAGATTGACTAGAGCACTCAATACAGACATTACAGAACAACTGGAAACATTTTATGGTGCATACATTCAGGGTATTATGCGTAGGGAAGGGTTATTTTCATGGAATGATGATTTGAAGAGGATGAGCTTCACATATGTGAATGCCGAGGTTGCGAAAGTGGAAGGAGTTGTTTCAGTTGTTGTAAAGTTTAGTGTTAGGGCTGCGCGTTTATTGGGGTTTAACATAGGAGTGCAATGCATGATTTATAGTGTGGGGGTGTTGAGAAATCACCACTCAAATACTCCCTATCTCGGTGATCACAGTATAGATTATGTTTACTTATATTCTAACATTATTCAACCTTCATCGCTGGGTGATAAAACAGTAAATATCCTTGGCTGTTTAACATTGGAATGTGGATGAGGTAGAGGTTTGCATAATGCAGTTTATAAACCTTTAAATACATCTACATCGGTGTGACGAATCAGAAGGGGGAGGACATTAAGTTTATTAAAGATAAAAGAGTGTCATGCATCCTTAATATAAGACCTATCTGATCGAAATTATGTGCAGTACTTTACCAGTATGATGGGTAACACATTATATATGTGAGCATTCTAGGCTGCTTGGACAAGTACGTGACGAACTCAGCATCCGGGTTTGTGAATAGATTAATCGCTGCTATATTCCTACCGAATGGAAGCGAATATGAAGTGGGTCTAGCATCAATGATGTTTCCAGGAGGTTATTATGCTGCATTATCAAGAGATGAAGAATTCTCCCTCCATTTTGTTGCTAAATGCGGTAAAAATAACAAGCATGCCTATATCTATAGACTGACAACATCTGTGTTAGTGGGGGACATGAAAATAATGGTGAGGGTGCTTAACAGGGATATTTTTTAACATTTAGCAGTATATTTTGACAGCGAATACAAAAACGTTTTCAACAATAACGATGTATTTGGTTGGGATGAAGACAGCAGGAGAATTATTAACCCACGTTAAGAGGGGGAAGATAGGGGTGAGGGAAATTAAAAGTTTGTCCGTCAAATTCAGTAATAAAGCGGCCAGATTGCTGGGTTTTAAAAATAATACCACATACGAAGTTTACAGCCCTGATTTGGTGAATGCACAACTCTCGGTTGATTCCTTACATGATAATTGTGATGTAGATTATATATATGTGTACACCAATATTGTTCAAGCAACTGTTTTTGGAGGGAAACTAGTAAATATATTGGATTGTTTTACATTAGGGAACAGCAAAGGGAAGGGGATACACAATACGATATACAAAGCATTGAACACGAACATTCTTGAACAGATTTTGATCATCATCACCGACCAGAACAGAAGGCGTATTCATTTCAATAATGACTCAAGCATCACCTGTGTGCTTCATATAAGACCCAGATAGGGAGGTATGTATAAAACCTGCATTCCTTTCTACTTTTACCTTATTCACTTTCGCAAGCTCATGCAATTAAGAACGATTAAACAAGTGCTTAATATTGAAGGTTTTTTTAAACAGGTATGAGGGTCATCTTTACCTCACCCTCTGGGGTTGAATTTAAAACGTCCTACTTGTCCAAATCCTTAAGAAATGGAGCGGGTCTAGAAGACATTTTAGTTTTCTAACTGAGACGTAGAAGAGGTGGAGGCTTATTTTCAGCCATAGCCAGCATTGCACATAGGGTACTTCCTTTCCTGTTTAATGCTGCTAAACCTACAGTTAAAGAGTTTAATGGTTCATCGGTGCTTTCGGATGTAATGAACAATCAGCTGCCCCTGATGGAATCTTTAAAAAAAAGGCGTGGAGTCACAGCTCTCAAAGGTACGGGTAGACGCAGTCTAAATATTAGTGGGACAGTCGACAGGAAAAGGTTGGGTGGAGTGAAACGTACACTTGATCGGTCAGCTACGGAGACGAGGAAGGAGAGGAGAAAGAAGAATGGACAGATTAAATCGAGAAGTAAATATAACAAGGATGTGCATGATCTTTAATTCATTCAGCTTTTGCCACCTTTTGTGAAATGGTGGGTGTGGCTCCTAATGTGACAGGGATGGGAAACATGGTGCCTGTGCCTTCATATATTGCGGGCATCTCAAAATTGTTCCCAAATGAACAAACATAGGATTATAGAAAGTTCGATTAATTAGGAGGAAAGGTTGGATTTCACACCTACCAACAATTCTATAAATCAAATCCTTAGTGATAACTATGTCGAGTTTGATATTAACGGTGTTACGGATTCCTTCTTGATTTGTCGAGTATAGCTTTAGAATTATACCGCACAGTGGTTGGTTGGGGCGATGCACAGCTGCCGGATGATGCACGTTGTGCACTCAATAACGGTATAAGCAATATGCTTTTTAAATCCGTCTCTGTCTTTTTGAACGAAAAGTTGGTGGAATCGTGTTGTGTTTTTAACTATCAATCATACATAAAAATGCTCAAGAGTGTGAAAACCAGCGCGATAACGACTTTTGGTATGAGCTGGTTTTTTCACAATGATCTGGAATTATATGGCACAGTGGTTGGTTGGGGCGATGCACAGCTGTCAGACGATGCACATTGTGCACTCAATAATGGTATAAGCAATATACTTTTTAAATATGTCTCAGTCTTCTTGAACGAAAAGTTGGTGGAATTGTGTCCTGTTTTTAACTATCAATCATACATAAAAATCCTCAAGAGTGTGAAAACCAGTGAGCTAACGACTTTTGGTATGAGCGGGTTTTTTCACACTAATTTTCACACCACGCATGGTGTTACACAAACCTATACAGCCACTTCTTTCGGACAGATGGGTAGGTGGGAAACTCAGGTGATAAGCTCTGTTAAGATGAGAGGAGTTCACACATATTGTCCACTCCTTATAGATCTAGTGAATATAGATATGTATTTGTTGGATTCCGTGGATTTGATGATAAGGCTCGAAATGGCTAATAACAGCTGGGTGATGGGTGCCCACCAACGCTCACTTAAACGATCTGAATATAGAAAAAGCCAAGTTGTGGATTGATCAGGTTAACCCCCATTATAACACCATGTCTGCTTTATGCGCAGCTCTAGCGGTTAACTGAATACAATATATATTTGATAAGACTTTATATAAAACATAAGTTATTGGGCAGAACGAGGATTCCATTTTAATAGACCAACCTTTCAACACCTGTATACCTGAAAAGATTACGTTAGCTATGATTGTTATGCAAACGTTTTCAGGGAATTACGCGGCCATTTCCAGATCTTCTCTGCTGTCTACGCACAGAACAATATCATCCGCATACAATATGTTCCATGGTACTGCCTCCCTTACTTCCTCTATTATAACATCCATCACTATGTTAAAGATAAATGGGCTTAGAGCCGACCCCTGGTGTAATCCTACTCTCACCTCAAAATCCTCTGTCTCCGCAACACTGCTCCTCACTCTGGTAAATACATTCTGGTACATCTCTTGTATCAATAACACGTTCTTCTCTGGCACCATCTTCTCCCTCAGACTCCACCATACCTCTTGTCTCGGGACTCGGTCATAAGCCTTTTCAAGTCAATGAATACCATATGTAGGTCCCTTTGCCTTTCCCTGAATTTATCCATTAGTTGCCTAAGACAAAATATACCATCTATTGTTCCCCTTCCTTTCATAAATCCCTCTGCTCTTTACCTATTTGTACTTCATCTCTCAGTCTAGCATCTATCATCCTTTCCTGTATCTTCAAAGTGTGGGACATCAATTTAATGCCCCTATAATTACCACACTCTTGGACATCGCATTTCCATTTAAAAATTGGGATCAATATACTCCCACGCCACTCATTTGGTATTTGTCCCTGTTCAAGGATCTTTATCACAAGATCGTACAGTATGTGCACTCCTTCATCTCCTAATACTTTCCATGCCTCTACAGGAATCATGTCTGGTCCGGCTGCCTTTCCATTCTTCATCTTCTTCAGTGCATTTAGTACCTCTTGCCTAGAAAACCTCGTTACCAACCAATGTTCACTTGCCCATCCTCTCTTATTAGTCTATTGTTTTTTTCATTTAACAAATGTTTGAAATATTCTTTCCATCTCTTCACAATGTCTTCCTCCTTTCTAAGTACCACACCATCTTGAGCTTTTATTTGTTAGATATGTGTAATATCTTTGGTCCTCTTATTTCTAGCCATTGATAGCTTGATCATCTTCTTTAATCCTTTCTTTGTCCCCAGCTCATTATACACATCATCATACGACTTTGCTTTAGCTTGGGCTACCACCTTTTTCACCGCCTTGTTTTTCTCTCTGAACCTATCTCTGTCTTCCACTGACTGTGACTCTTCCCATCTTTTCTTTGCCTCCTTCTTATCTTTTACTACTTTTTCAGTGTCTTCATCCCACCACCAACTCTCCTTTTCTTCCCATTGATAACAAATGTCTCTCCTAGTAACTCCTTTCCATGCCTTCTTATTACTGCTGCATTTCATGCCCACCATTCTTGAACATCTTCACTCCCTATATCAATATCCTCCAAAACCCTCTTAAACTCTCTCTTCTTTAAGGTGTACCATTTAATTTTCCTTATCCCTTTAGCTTTGGTTTTTCTTTCACTTTTTAACTTCGAATCCATACATAGCAGTCTGTGTTGGGGGGCTACATGGTCGCCTGGAATAACTTTGCAGTTCTTGACCTCCACCAGCTTTATCCTTTTATACTGGAAGTAGTCTATCTGGAAGTATCTTCTCCCACTCCTATATGTTATTAGGTGTTCCATTTTCTTCTTAAAGAATGTGTTTACTATTGCCATGTCGAATGACACTCTCTCCTTCTGGGTTTCTCTCCCCAATTCCATGGCCCCCATACACCCGACCAATCGCCTCATTTTCACTTCCGACATGACCATTCAAATCGGCCCCCACTATCACCCTCTCATGTTCTTCCAGTTCTTGCATTATTCCATCCATGTCTCTCCATAAATTTCCCTTCTCTTCTTCTGTGCAACCAACTTGTGGTACATATGCACTTATAATATTCAGAATCTCTCCTCCATAACATATCTTCAATCTGATGATATGGTCATTCTTTCTATGCACTTCTATCACTGTATTCTTCAATTCACTAGACAGTACTATGCCAACTCCATTTCTACCTTGCTCCACTATAGTATAGCTTATATCCATCACCCAACTCTTTAGCTTTATTTCCTTTCCATTGCGTTTCTTGCACACACATAATATCTATTTTCTTTTCTC
>NC_061091.1:40558499-40582108 GCF_015104395.2 Macrobrachium nipponense
CAGCAACCTCGTAAAAGTCATAGGACCACCTGATAAACCAAAAGGTATCTGCATAAAATCAAAATGCCCCTTGGGCAATGAGAATGCGGTTAGACTGGGGCTCTCTTCACTGATAGGAATTTTTTCGTTAAGATGGCAGATACCTACATATACCCAGACAGAGCTGTTCTTCTTAGGCACCGCCAACAAGGGAAAGTTGTACGGGGATAAACGGGTCTAATAATTCCTCTCTCTTCCCATTTACTGAACTCTTTCTCTACCTGTTCCCTGATTTTGTGGGGTATACAACCTGCGGGAATAAAGATGGGTAGGTCTCCTCTTCTAGATTCACCTTGTGTTCTAATACCTTAGTCAGTCCTAATATCTACTGTTAAAGCCACAATATCCCCAAATTCAGCCAAAACCTCGCTTACAGTCTCTAAATGTTCTTTGTAGTTTGCATTAGATAAGTGTTCCCTAAAGATTTTCTTCCTTATTTGCATTTCTACCTCTGAAAACTCAGTTTTTCCCTCTAAAATAGCCCCTAAACCACTATTACTACTCCAATCTTGGAGGTCTGTCACATATATATTCTGATATTTCCTATCTGTATCATTACAATTCAACAATTCTATCCAAAAATCCCCTGTATTTGATACCTTGTTCACCGATATGGTTGTAATGGCACCTTTTAATTTCTCGCTACCCTCAATTATACATACCTCTTTACGCATTTTGACTTCCCTCAGCTTGATTCTTACTGTATTCCTTGTACCTGGATTTAGAATAACATCCTCTGATAAAATAACTTATATTTGTGGTTATTTATATAATTATTCACCATTCCATTCACCATAACCCCAATATTAGTATCAGTATCACCACTGTTATTGCCCATACCACCATTATTAATGCTGCCAAAATTATTACCAGAATTCCCATTATAACCACCATTATCACGCTGTGGTCACAAATATCCCCATTAACACTGCCGTGATCACAAATCTCACCATTAACACCACCGTGATCACAAATATCAGAACAACCAATGTCCGCCATATTAAACACCTGTATGGACCGATAAGCTGTGTCTCCTACATGCAGGATGGCCCAGCAAAAGTCTGTTGTCAAATGCAACCCCTTTTATCACCAAAAAGGGTTCTATGAACACTATCACCCAGAGCGAACCACACTTTTATAAAACCTAAGGTAATTAAAATATGGGCTTGCATATCACACACCGTCTCTGTTTAGGGTTTCAAAGGGTAATGGGAGAACATGGACTGATATGAATTATCACCTATTAGGTTTACCAATTGGGATCTTCATGTTTCCCACTAATTCATGTGCAATTAGCCTGGGCACTGGGGCATCCTCCATGAGACAGCAATGGCACATGCAAATCATCTCTTCCCTTTTTGTTGATCGGCTTTCCAAAGATTTTGCCAATCTCTTTGCCCCTTTAAGTAAATTGCTTGGAAAGTTCTCATATTGTAACTCCTGGATTTCTAAGGTGTGATGGACAAGATTGCTAAAATTGATCTGCACTTTTGCATGTTCCATATGGCTCTACATACTTTCTTTGTGTGCCCTGGTTTGTTACAATTGAAACAATGCAACTGTTGCCCTTGATTCATAGATCCTTTCTTATATTCCACTTTTGCACACAAATGGGGAGAAAGAAAATTTTAATCCCTTTGAGTTGCATTTCTTGGACTGGTCTCATTAAAAAATACACGGGAATAAATCAGTTCCTCATCTGATGCAAGATCAATCTTTTCATCAAAGCTATCTACAATGGCGCCTGGATGTTGTGTAGAGGCTGGCAAAAATGAATGATGTTTCTGAAGGTTCTTAAGTGATATATTATTACCATTTACTCATGTGTAATTTTTCAATTTCTGTTTTCATTCTCCTGCTGATTCAAAAAGCTGTGAGCTATGGTCAACTATGGTCTTCTGGCCTTTTCTAATCTTGTAGAAACCTCTTAAGTTTCTCACCATATCTCCATGTTCCTTTGTTCCGTTCCTAAGGCTGCCCTAAGAAATGCTTGTAATTCAGTCCATGGCAGGCATTTTGTTTATTGGATACTACGGCATAGATGTGCCAAATCACCTCTATTAAAATCGAACAAGGCTTGTGCTTCTGTGAATGCCTCTGCATCACTTGTAATTCCATTAGCTTATGGGAAATTATTAACCCCTTCAATAAAAATCTGAACTAGCTGGGATAGAGTGCCATCAACAATGCCCAAAATGGGCTAACCAATGCTGCAATATTTTTTATTTTATGCAGCAACATATGATCACTGCTACCTGCTTCGGGCATTTTGTCATTCTTACTTTTATAGTTCAGGATTCACCCCAACCTCAATAACTTTGATAATGTTTATCCAGTTTTACCTCACAAATCAACAACACAAAAGGAAAAATGTATCAATCACAAAAAAAAAAATTACATGTACCAATCTCCAACACCTGATCAAATATGTGTCATTGCCTGCAACAGAAAATGGGAAGAAGCGAGAAAGAAAGAGAAAGAGAAACAAACTTTTGCTCTCCATCTCTTATTCAGTATTTGCTGAATATGCACAGTTACTCTGGCCAGCATTCTCTGGTTACATCTCACACACTCACTTGCAAAAAATGAAACATGTTGGACTGTATATTCTTATGCATTGCAACTAAGATCAAACCAATACTGTTCCTTTAATCCCACAAAAAAATAAAAATAAAAATGAAATATGCCAGTGAGAAATTTGTTAACATAAAAAAAAGGGGGATATTGAACACATATGTCATCATTAAGGGACGGCATATTAACCCCATTTAAGTCATCTATTCCCTGAATTAAAGCGTACATATTCTTAATTACACATGCAACCCTGCATAATTAATACACTGATAATCTTCAACCACTCGAATTCCGCTGACTTCAAAACGCCTTTGTCAGCAATAGAGGAACAGTTGCCAAAGATACCTAACTATAATCCCTTTCTTCTAACGTCTACCTGATCCCCTAACTCCCATGCAATCCACAGTCTCTCCAGAACCATAATCCATAGGTCTGATTGCCTTTCCTGCCTTTCCTGCCTTTCCTGCCTTTCCTGCCTTCGATGCTCCCATTGTCTGTCCTCTCTACATAGCTGAAGTCAGCCATTAAATCTTAGGCTAATCGAAACTCTTAAGATACAAAAAATAAAAGTTTATTTTCCCCAAAATAGCTAACATGAAAATTGAATAAAAGGAATTTAAAATCCCAAATCATGAGACACCGTTATTATTCTGCTTAATAATAATAATAAACCTATCAGTCTTTCTTAAAATGTCATAGAGAATTAATTTTCGGTAGTGACAAACCGAATCCATCTGTAAAAGAAACCACAATTCTCAGACACTGAAATGCATAAATAGAGTGTATAAATGTCCCACAAACCAACATAATGTTTTTTCTGTTCAAAGTTTCAATGCCTTCTTCTCTACCACTTTACCTTATCTGATGGATCTCCAAGCACTTCCTCTGGCCTTGTTCCCCAGTCTTTGCACATTTACGTCTAAAAATTGTAAAATTGAATCGTTTCTTCCTCTTAAAATTGATTCGACAGCTTGGTTGATACTTAGCATCATTGTCTGTTAGTTTTCTCAGTACCAATGCCGTTGTCTAGCCGTCTAGGGTCATGTGGAATAGGCAAACTATTTAATTCGTAAAATTTGGGAACATTTCTTGATAACATTTTGTACCCATCAACTGAGGATGTTAACAATTCATCTGTGTCTTCCTGACACAAACAACATTTAAACCAATTAGTTTCCCAACTATCTGTTGAAACTGAAGATAGGTGCATTCTTTTCACCATGCTTAAATGAAAATCTAAGAATGCAAAATAATCTATACATAAATGGACAGTACTATAAATGCAAAACTGGAACCTTTTACCACCTGAAACTGCATTTTATTTGTATGGGATTCGACTAGTTCGATGATGGCGTTCCTACACTCGGCCCGATCGTTCACCCATTGTAATTTAACTCCTGCGCGATCTGTACACCATCCGGAGGTAGTATGCCCATTCCTCCTTGGCTTGGCTAACCCGTGTCAGCAAACCATAAAGTATTTGGGAGACACATAATGAGGTTATAACGAACCCCATGCCGATTATCAATAGGCAACGATTTACACCAGTGGGCTGTGCCCTGGTAGTGAATGTAAATCACTCTTATTTTTTTGCGCATACACAAATACTATTTGATATTGTTATGAAATTTGAATGTAGGGGCAAAAAAAAATAATAATTCATGTGATTTATTTCAAATGCATGTTGAATTACCAAAAAAGTCATGTTTAAGTGGTGAAAATTGTGTTTTTATTCTTATATTTTGTGCATGCGCAGTATAAACCTAATAGAAACTAACTTATTATTGATTATTGGACATTCTAGAAATAAAGTACATAAATTAATTCGCCAGTTTTATTCAAAACAACGTTACCAGATAATTTGAAGTTGATATTGAAGATTTCTTCCATTGCAAAAACAGCCATATTGAAATATTGTGGGATCATTTTGAAAAAAATGGATTTATGTTTTGTCAGGAGTTTGAAAGTGCATAAAATACTTTACCTTTGCGTAAAATTTCAAGCTTGTATCACGATTTGCAAAATTACCTTGATTACCTGGGATATAATCCTTCACTATATAAGGTAGGGAGGCGCATTGTGGTGTAAACTGTTTAATTGAATGGTCCAAGCCCTTTAGAATGGATTTAATTTGTTTATTAAAATAGGAGTTCACTGTCTGTGTAGGATCAGACCTCAAATTCGTTTAAGTATCAGTATCATTTAACAATGGCATTACTTTATTTACATGTCACCAGTGAGCATCAGCATGCGTGCTTCACAAAACTTGAACATTACTAAAAAAAAATACTTCCTAATATACAAATAATTATTAGTGTCTGTAACTAATAATACACTCCCACCACCTTCATTGTTCCTTAATGTGTAGAATACCACCAATTTGTGAACCGATCTCTTAATAACTATGTCACTTTGTCCCTTATATTTACCTGGTCTTTGTATTTTGCATCTAATGTTTACATCTCTCACCTTATTATCTCTGCCTGTTTCTGTATCTACAACCTGCCCCATTTTCTATTTCCCTCACACAGTATTTATATTTTTTATCACAACAATATCACCAGGTTGTACATTTCTTTTATCTGTGTCGACAACATTGTATATTAAGTTTAACCTTTTCTTGGTGTCACTTGAAGTAGACCATGAGCCAGATGACACTCTATTACTTGCTCTGCCCAAAAGTAAATCATTCGGACACAAATAGGTGCCTAATTCTACATCCATACCAGGTTTTAATCCAATAGGCTTTCCATTCATTAATTTTGTTATTTCAAAAAATGTTGTCTGCAAATCACTAAATGTTAAAATAGTAGCTCCTATGAGCATTAACAGAGACCTTTTTATAGACTTAATTAATGCTTCACATCCCCATTTTGTCATTCAACATCTGCAGAACGATTAAATTTCTTTTTCAAACCTTGTTTTACTCGAAATTCAATTATCTCATGTGTGTTCCAGTTGTTAACATCACTCTTAAGTTCATTACTTGCCGATACCAATTGTGAACCTAAGTCAGAGTGTACAGTATGAGGATAGCCATGAACAGCTGCAAATCTTCTGAAACACTTTAAAAAGCTGTAAGTGCCATATCCATCTACAATGTCAATATACACGACACATGTAACAATATAAATGAATATAACACCATAGGCCTTCCCAGTTGTTCTTTTCTTTACATTATCTTTAATTTAAAAAGGTTCAAAAATATCTACAGCAGTGTGATAAAATGCTGGGCTAGGACTCAATCTTTCATCAGAAATCTGACCCATACTTTGACCTTCAACTTTGGCATCTAGTCTCCTGGAAATATTACAACCTCTCTTTATTGATCTTACAATTTTGTACGCTGAAGGGACCCACAATTTCAACTGAAGCTTACATAGTGTAACATCAACTCCAGCATGATCCACATTGTGCAAATAACTAATGTACAAGACTGTAAATGGATGCTTTCTAGGTAATAGGAAGTTATCTTGGTTCCAATTATATTTTAACCATTTCTCCATTCTTTGTCCTACCACAATCATACCATCTTTAACTTGAAATGTCCTAATCTTTAAAAGCAGTTCTCCCAGTTCTCAGGAAGACTTTTTTGTGCTTGCATAATCCAAAACCTCTCAGCTTCCCGGAGGGATCCAGGTTCAAGTTTCTTTAGAGCACCCTTTAAAGTTTTCATCTTAACGATATTAAATATCCTAGCAGTGACTGCAATTAACATAGCATGGTTGTTGAATTTGGACGTGTCAATTATAGTTTCTTCATGAACAGAGTACTGAGTAAGATTAACATGAATTCTATCAGGTTAATCACAATTTACTGATTCACTGATAGGCCACATTGCTAAAGGAAGGGCCATAAACTCGGGACCATATTTCCATGAATAAACAACTGCAACATTTGATGGGTCTTGGGGTTTGGTCAAAAGATCAGCAGGATTAACTCTAGAAGCAATCCACCACCATTCATTTGGGTCACTTTTCGATTGAACTTTTGCTACTTGAGTGGCTACGAAGGTTCCGAAACCATAAGATTCCTTTGGATTTGCACGCTAACAATGGAGGAACCAGTTATGTTCATTACTGAAATAAATTTATATGTCATTTCATTTTCAATGGCTTTATGCATCCTGCACGCTATAATAACTTCACACAATTCAAGCCTTGGGATACATAACTGTCTAGTAGGAGCTATCCAACTCTTTGCTACAATGAGCCTGCTCTCAAATGTATCAGACTCTAATTCCCACCTAGCATATGAAACGGCACCTATGCCTTTGTGGAACTATCACTAAAGATAACAAGCAAAGGCGATCCTTTGAATGGATGCTTTCTAGGTAATAGGATGAAGTTATCTTGGTTCCAATTATATTTTAACCATTTCTCCATTCTTTGTCCTACCACAATCATACCATCTTTAACTTGAAATGTCCTAATCTTTAAAAGCAGTTCTCCCAATTCTCAGGAAGACTTTTTTGTGCTTGCATAATCCAAAACCTCTCAGCTTCCCGGAGGGATCCAGGTTCAAGTTTCTTTAGAGCACCCTTTAAAGTTTTCATCTTAACGATATTAAATATCCTAGCAGTAACTGCAATTAACATATCATAGTTGTTGAATTTGGACGCGTCAATTATAGTTTCTTCATGAACAGAGTATTGAGTAAGATTAACATGAATTCTATCAGGTTAATCACAATTTACTGATTCACTGATAGGCCACATTGCTAAAGGAAGGGCCATAAACTCGGGACCATATTTCCATGAATAAACAACTGCAACATTTGATGGGTCTTGGGGTTTGGTCAAAATATCAGCAGGATTAACTCTAGAAGCAATCCACCACCATTCATTTGGTCACTTTTCGATTGAACTTTTGCTACTTGAGTGGCTACGAAGGTTCCGAAACCATAAGCTTCCTTTGGATTTGCACGCTAACAATGGAGGAATCAGTTATGTTCATTAGTGAAATAAATTTATATGTCATTTCATTTTCAATGGCTTTATGCATCCTGCACGCTATAATAACTTCACACAATTCAAGCCTTGGGATACATAACTGTCTAGTAGGAGCTATCCAACTCTTTGCCACAATGAGCCTGCTCTCAAATGTATCAGACTCTAATTCCCACCTAGCATATGAAACGGCACCATATGCCTTTGTGGAACTATCACTGAAGATAACAAGCAAAGGCTTAACATTCCTTTCAAAATGCAGGGTATCAGTGCCAAATAATTCACCAAAATATGACACCCACTGTTCTTTTAAATAGGAAGGCAAGGGATTGTCCCATCCTAATTTAAAATCGCATTTCATAGAGTCCCGTAGCAAAATCTTAGCTTTTACTGTGAATGGAAGCAGAAATCCCAGTGGATCGTAAAGAGAATCCATCTGACTGATGACAATCCTTTTTGTTAAAACTGAAGGTATATTATCAAAAAATTCAACTTGTTTAAGTCTGGTTCTGTTCTTACACCCTTATACTTTGGAGAGAAACTTAACTTTGTTTTGAAGCAAAACACATCATTATTGCATTGCAATCACAAGGCAATATCTCATGCCATCTGGTAGTGGAACAACTAAATATGAATGTCAACAAAAATATATGGGTTTTCAGCTGGTCCACAACCTACGTATCATGTGTCATGTTACTGCAACATTTTCCAAAAACTTCTCAATTAAATTGGTAAATTTATGTATTTCCTAAATGCAGCAATGATTGCTAGCCATACGTTAGTATATGCATAATAGAATGAGTCAGTAACATTTGCTCATTGCCATTTAAAGAAAGATAGCCTAACCTTACACACATAAACACACACATTCATGGTGTGGTTACTCTGATGTTTCTTTTCTTTTTCAGACAAACCAACATGGATAGTCGTGGACTGCTATTCAAGAATATGAACTGTAGTGGTAGTGATAGTGGTGGATTTGTAGGTGTAAAGCACTTGCATACAGCTAGCATTAGTAGAAATGATAATTTGCATGAACAATTAACCACATGCAAAATATTGGTGTCACAAAAGTTGTATATCATTATATACATCAAAGTTTCACATTAAGCTACATGTTTCCAAGAAAGATACCAATGATTAACCACAATCAAAATGAAGCTGCCCGTCAGAACAAGAAACTTTCATATTGAAAGAACATTGTTTTATATGTGGCAAAAAGTGTGAAGAGTTGGATCCACGTCACCCAGATCGATGGCGTTCAGTCAGCTATTGTCTTACTGCAGACTGTGGGAAATCACAAAAAACTTTTAAAGATGTTATTATAGACGCCTGTGATCATAGGAATGATGACTGAGAGAAGGAAGTAAGGCTGTGTGTGCAATCAGCAGTTAGTGATCTCTGTGCTGCAGAAGCTAAATACCACAGAGACTGCCTACAAGTCTTCAAGTGTAGCATTGGTCAGTCTTCAGATAAGGCTCACAGTACTAATTGTGATGTTTTTTTATAAAGTTGTCGACTGTATACAGGCTGACAAATCTATTGTGTGGAATGCTGTTGAGCTTGGCGAGTTGTATAAATCATATGGAGAACAGCTGTCCAGAAGATTATTAGATAAACTGGAACCAGACCTACTTATCCTGTCAGGTGAAGGCGTGGCAAACATCTTGGTCTTCAAGAATCAAGCCTAAAAACACATGAAGGATTTCTTGCAATGCGGATGATATTAACAGCCATAAACAAAGTTGCCAAAGTGATAATTAAGGGATGTAGAGAACTGAAACGTGACCAGTCAACTTATAATACAAGATTATGCCTGGATAATGCTTTGGCTTGTAGCAGCCCAACACTATTAACTTTGTTGTCTACCCTTTCTCCAAAAATGGAGACAAATTTATTATCAGCAATGGCAGGATATATGGTGACAGGCGCCATTACAAATAAACCTACAATGTTTCAAATTGTCCTAGGTGTTGTAATTCGTGACAAAGTAAGTATTGAGCTATTACATGGCTTAGGTACTACATCATCTTATGATGAAGTGCTACATTTCAAGAGTTCTTCAGCTCATGCAGCAGCCAGTAGCAAAGAGGAACCAGGGATTTTCAATAGTGATGATGGCCTTGTTCAAATGGTAGCCAATAACTTTGATGCAGAAATTTCATCCCCAAATGGTGTCGAGGCAACCCATGCCTTAGCCATCCTAGTTACTCAACCAAAGTGCAATAATGACATGAAAACACCAGAAGTGACCAAAATTAGATGTCTTAAAAAGACAAAAATGTTTAAATTGGTTTTACCAGATGCACAAGTTTATGTGTACAAAGGGCCTAAAATGCCTGAACATGCTGCAACTCATTCTCCATTGCCAGTAAGGATTCTTGTAAGTCAAAATATCTCAGTTGAAAGAACAAGAGAAACTGATTTTCAGTTCTTGACTGATATTATCTTTGTTCCAAAAAATTTCTAAGTTCAGAGGTTATAATACTTGTTTTGCTAGTGAAAAAGGTCATACAGCTAAACCAAGCATTTAATAGATGTGGCTCAAGCTTATCGAATTACAATACTGACAGCTATGATAGAAGAACAACAGGTTACCAATGCAACATGCCAAATCTACACCATATTTACTAATTGTCAGCAACTGCACCATATTGCTGTTAGCATTACCTGTGTGTACAGTGAGTTGGTCTTAAATTTCATACCTTGTTTGGGTGGAATGCACACCTTCATGAGCTTCACTGGTGCAATAGGCACCTTGATGGACGACACAGGATTGGAATCAATCATGGGTGTAGCATTTGGGGAGTTGCTAAAATGTTGACAGGAAAAAAATATCCCCAAAATATAAGACCATTAAGTATGGTTGTGGAGGAGTTGCTGCGTAATCTCACTACCACTGGTGAATATCAAACACACTCAGAACTCATGAAGGAACTGGAAGACAAAGCATCAAAGAGCCGTTCCACTAAGCTTTGGGTGGAGAATTTGGTCTTGTTTGTTGGGATTTGGGAAATGAACGGTTCTAAAGGTCCTAAAATCTGGAAAGAAGAGTCTTTTCAATCTAGGTGATACATGTGCACCTGAGGATGAGATCAATTCTTAATGCACAGAATTCAGAGCATCATGTTATGGATCTCCAAATGAATCCAGTATGACACCTTTTCGATACATAGTTTGGAGAAATAAGATGGCCAGTCACAAGTTCAATTCTGCTCCAAATCTAAGGGTATTCTAAAGAAGCTTTTGAACAGCATGTGTATAGAGCCCACCTGCAAGATTCAATCTGGAGATGTGCCCTTGAAGCTGATCCACCTATATTTAATCCTTTGCATTATGGCTGGGACATAAATGCCGACACAAACAAACAGGAACCAACTGCCTTGCCATCAGTGCTAAAAATGATTAAATGTGGATGCTCATCATTACACTGTTGTTCCACTGCACACTAGCTGCTCCAGTGCTTGTATTTCAAGTTCTGTCTTTTGTGCATGCAGTGAGGAAATGTAAAAATCATCGCACAATTTCTGCTTCCAGGGAAGAAAATGATGACGAATCGAAGGTGATGATGCTGATACAGGCAGAGTTGAGGCAGAATCATCAGATAGTGCTTAGACATAAAAGTGCATCTGTGTATATGCATATTATTCTATCAATGTAATAGACCAATTGTATTTTATTGAATTTAATGTACATTTGTATATACAGTATAATATTAATAAGTATCCTTGACCTCATGTGAGATTTTGAGAAATATTGACTCTAAATTAAATTTTGACAAACAACCATGATAATTGGCCTGATAAAAATATAGTCTGAAAATAATGAAAATATGACAACTTGAAGTCCACGATTATATTTTTGGGGTACATAAACATACTTTTGGTACTAAATTCAAGTCCCTATATCAATTAGAACCTCAGACATAGTTAAATTTAGGTTTTGTGATAGCCATCAGCAGCCATTTTGAATTCCTTTGATACAAAATTTTCCCCAAGGGTGCAAGTTTCGCATGGGGCTGTTATAACATAAGTAGGTCCTAAACTGCCAGAAAAAAACATAAAGCATCTGTTATGTGACAAAACAAGGTTTAGTGATTTTCTGCTGGACTGATCAAAGTCTAAGAACCTTGTTCGGTGGCCAAGTAATTGGAATTTTTCCAGAGCAGGTCTTTATAATGCAAAGGTCCACAGAAAGGAAGTGACAACTTTTATACTAGTCAATTCTGAATTCATAAAGCATTGGTTCAATTAATGCTGCCTTGCATGTCATGATTGTTGTAACTGCAAGGCGTTTGTCTTCAAGTGTTTCCCTAGAAATTCTAACTTGGCTCTCGGTATGGGTATAATCTAACCATGTCTTCCATATATACAGGTATTGCCAGATATACAAATTCTGCAGTTTTTGCACTAGGTACCCAGCAATGTTGGGTGAGTCATTTTCAAGGTACGTAATAATTTAAAATTCCACCCGTTAAGGTCTCAGCTCATGAAGGAGGATCCATAAACAACTTTCCCTCCAAATGACCTCAATAAAGCAGCAGACAGCAATGGAATATATCTCTTCACCTAATGTTAAAGTAATGGGAACCAATGCCTGTTTGGCCCTTTTGAGACTATCGAGTACACTGTCACTTTGAAGGTTAAGAGTCTGCTTAACACTTCTGAAATCTGGAACAATGGAGGGAAAAGCTACATCATCCTCCATCTGTTCCAGTCTTGTAGGAAGGCATCTCTTGCTATTGTGGTTCTCATATGTGGCGAACAGGTTCACTTCCTGTAATGGAAGCATGTTGGCTATTGTTTGGAAAGAGTTGTTGTCTAACATCCACTCTGCTGAAGCTGTCATTTTCATTGATAGGGTGTCTACTATTGCATTAAGAGATCATGTGAGTTATATTGCAGACAAATGCCACTTTCTTGATTACACCATCAAAGGATGGCTACCATTATCATATTGAGAGGAGGTAAGTGTGATCCTTAACTCTGATGTAGGTCATTAGTCATGATGTCTAGAACCAACCAAATATGTCCCTCTTCTAGAAGTTTTTGAGGTTTTTGAGAGACAAAAAGACAGCCATCATCTCCAGGAAATTGATATGGCAATTCCCTACAGTAGCTGAATACTTCCCTGCCACCTGACAATCCTTGCAATGTCCTCCCAATTTGTCAACGAGGTATCTGTGTGTATTGTCACTTGTACAGACTGAGGAGTCAGGGCGACATATTTCACCAGTGATTCCTTCTGGGACCAAGGCTGAAGTATCTCCCAAACATTTTGTTTCTTGCATGTGATAGCCAGAATTTGTTCACATTCTTTTGTTTCAATCTGAGTATTTGATCTATTATTAATGTGAATTGCAACAGGTTCGTTATAGGTTCTATTTGCCATTTGGATATTCTGGGTTGTTCAAGGCACGTTTTGGTGACTTGCTTTATTCTGTTTTGATTATGATGGTGAGAGACAACAGGCCTTTAAATGTATTCCAGCACAGTCCCAGCTACTGAAAGTGTCTGCTGGGTGTGAGGCAGGGTTTTTACAATAACGAATAAAACATTTACAATAGTAATCTGTTGACCACTGCTCTTAGGTTTTGCAAGCACACTTTTCTTGTAAGCCACCACATCGACCAGTTGTCTAGGCAGGCTATTAGTTGTGTTCCTGATTTCTTGATAAACTACCATTACTAATTTTGTAAAATTTCTTATAGCAATGTTTATCCCAAAAGGGTATGGCTTTGAACTTGTATATATCTTTTCCTATCCAGAAAATTAGGAAGTGGCAGAAGTGTAGGGCAACAGATCTATAGCTGTCCAAGTCCCTTTTGGAATGATAGGTTTATCATCACTCTTCGTTTGGAGGAATCCTTTTCAGGGACACTTGAGGCAATGTGAGTGGTGGTAAATATACACATGTTTCTTTATGGCTCCTAGTAACAGGGCTTTTCTGCATGTAACCTTCTAGAGAAGGGTCTCATTTTTGTAAGAACCCTTATTTTTGTAAGGAGTTGTCTCTTCTGACACCAACCATTCTTTGAAGAAAACTTTTGGGGTGACTGAAGGCTTACATAATTTTTTTTTTAATTATAGCAAGCCTTTTTGGGTTAGGTAAAGTGAAGTTTTGTATATTTCCTGAATTCCACCACTCTGCCAGTCCCGAGTTTTTTTTTTTTTTTTTTTTTTTTTTTTTTTTTTTTTTTTTTTTTTTTTTTTTTTAAGATAGTACCCTGTACAATTCTGTTGGCTAGATAAGGTTTTAACAACAACCACAAGACATACCTCAAACAGGTCCTTACAGAGGGGAACATTTTGTGAAAATTAAGTCATTATTTTATGCCCTGTTGGTACGTATTTAAGTGTCCACATTATAATGAGCAAAGTAACAAAACACTTCTAACAAATAAAATTAAAAAATATTTTCTAACTTTTTCAAAGAATGGAGAAACAAAGCAAGGCAGCAATATACTTATTCATAAAGAAGAAGATGATAACCTTACAATGCAAACAACAGAACCACACTAACAGTAAAAGAAAAATATGATACATGTAGTTGGATGCTGACATTCATGATACTATGGCTGGGATGCTGACATTCATAGGACATATAGCTGGCATGCTGACATTGTAATGCTTCTGCTAAGTGTAATGACCTGATTCAACGACTACACACTTTATACTGTCAGTGTCTCTACCAATGTTTCAATATTTGTTTATCTGCCATGAAGGCTACAATGGGTGGAATCATACGCCAAATATAACCACTAAATTAGCAAGATTATTGAAGGGGGACAATTAAACACCAGCAAAAGAAACATAATATCTATCACATAATTATCACACAGGTGTAACATCTGAAACCTGTGAATACATAAATTAAACAAACCAAACACAAATACCCTTACACACCACACACACACACACACACACACACACGACACACACACACACACACGCACACAACCACACGACACACACACACACACACACACACACATATATATATATATATATATATATATATATATATATATATATATATATATATATATATATATATATATATATATATATATATATGCATATATATATATATATATATATATATACATATATATATATATATATATATATATATATATATATATATATATGTATATATATATATATATATATATATATATATATATATATATATATATATATATATATATATATATACATATATATATATATATATATATATATATATATATATATATATATATATATATATATATATATATATATATATTATATATATATATACATATATATATATATATATATATATATATATATATATATATATATATATATATATATATATATATATATATATATATATATATATATATATATATATATATATATATATATATATATATATATATATATATACATACTATATATATATATATATATATATATATATATATATATATATATATATATATATATATATATATATATATATATATATATATATATATATATATATATATATATATATATATATATATATATATATATATATATATATATATATATATATATATATATATATATATATATTGAAGGAAACCAACATACGTATGTTGAATAAAGGGGTCCAGATAGGAGAGGAATAAAAAGCAAGAATATCTTAATACTTACACTCTAACCCAATGATAATAGTAGAATAAGTCATTCAATAATGTTTAAGGACTCCTCCAACAAATAGATATTAAACTCAACGTCTGGAGATAATTTCAGGGAGGCTGGGATTATAGGGCTCAGACAAGTAGACACAATGCCCCTACAACACTGTTATCTGATCAAAACGCTGACTTCAAAGGTCATTTGCACCTTATTCAGTAATAGTAATGACCACTTGGCATCTTAACTAAGCCAAGGGTGTAGATGAAGTCTATCATGCAACTCCAGTATTGGTGAAGCTTAATCCCTCTGGACATATTAATCCTAGGGTTGTATCATGGGCAGCAGATAATGAATGCAATCAGAACTTCCAACAGGTATGGTGACAACCTCTCTAAAACGGCTCAGAAAACAGCTTGCTTTTACTCCACTAAAGAGCCTCTGGCCACCCCTCTTCACAAGAGAAAGACCAGGCATCCTCGAACCATATACAAACAAAAACAGTTGTTAATACAAATGTTCAAAAAGCTGACAACCTGTGAAGAGAAGATTAATAATAAGATTACAAAGTAACACATTAGTAATGTATTATAATAAAGGCAAAATCAGCAACAAACTGACATAAAAATGATACATTTAACATAATATTAATATGGAGGAAAATATGCATAAAAGGGATTTGTGACATCTGTTGTGTTTCTTTTATGCATGTGTTTGGAGATGTTCATTGTGAGGAGATGAGCCAGCCAGTTAAGATGGACGCTGTGTGGGACCCTACAGGACTGCCCATGTGGAGAGGCTTACAGTTCTAGTAGGCCTGTCTCTGGGAGGTATGCTGGCTTCAGGCAGTTAATAGTGACCCAGGTGGTTCTGCCATCAACTGTCATCTGGTAGGCCCTGTTTCCTCTCTGGATGGCCTGGTATGGTACTGAGTAGGCTGGGGAGAGGGTGGGTTTTGTGCATATCTACCCATATGAAAGCATATTTTTTACATTCTGCAGTTCATTGGGGACGTACACTTTTCTGGTCATATGGTAAGTCATCTTGTGTTAATGTTTTGCAGGTGTCGAATGGGGATGTTGGGCTCATTGGATGTTGGAAGAAGCTTGCCAAGTAATGGTAATGATTGGCCTTACTGGGCTTCTGGTGGAGATGCGTTGAATGCTGTATGCTGTATGCTGTGAAATTCTCATTCCCCATAAGACTGAAGGTAACTTTGTTCTCCAACTCCCACCTTGACATCTGGCAGTAGGAAATGATTGGCCTTACTGGGCTTCTGGTGGAGATGTGTTGAATGCTGCATGCTGTGAAATTCTCAATCCCCATAAGACTGAAGGTAACTTTGTTCTCCAACTCCCACCTTGACATTTGGCAGTAGGTAATGCCTTCAACAACAGGTGTAGCCTTTCACTGTCTGCTGACCCACCCAGTGAGAGCTTTCACACATCTCTCTGAGGTCTGTTGTCTTATTGGTATTGGTTCGGGGTGGTCCCAACACTGTTATTGTAGGTCCATGTCATCTCTTTGCACCTCTGTTATTTTGGGATAGGCTATCCTGAGCTGGATGGATTTACATAGTTTCTTGAGAGTGTGTCTGCCATGTTGTTTTGGTGAACCCTTCAAATACTTGATGGTGCAAGTATTTAGCTATTACTGATAGGTTACGCTGTTGTTTGTTGTGCTGACCATGCGTCTATTGTTTTTATGAATGCATTCACTAAGGGTAGATGATCCGTTTGTATGAAGAGCTGCCTTCCTTCACGTATGTGGTGGAAGTGACAGATGGTGGACTGGTAGGAGCTCCCTGTTGAATATGGAGCATTTTTGTTCTTGCTGAAAAATGCTGCTGGACGATGACTATCACCTGTGTCTGCTCCAGCAGGGTGCCAATCCCTCTGTTACTCGCATCAGTCATCAAAGTGAGGGACCTATGGGGTAGAGGAAAGATTAATGCGAATGCAGAGGTTATTGCTAATTTTGCTGATATAAATGCATTATCTTAAACTTCTTACCATTATATTATTTTTAGGCTTTCCTTGTAAACATTGATAGATTAGACTCATGAATTTAACAATATTTTGGATAAAATGATAATAATTAATTATTCCTGAAAATTCTTGTACTGCTCAAATTGTTGTTGGTTTCAGGAAGTCAGTAATTGTTTTTACCTCTTCCGGGAGGGATTTATTGCCATCTGGACTTATTTGATGTCCCAGAAATTCCATTGCTTTCTTTGCCCACTTGCACTTGTCTTCTCTTACTACATGTCATTTTCTTTAAGTATTTTCAGCACCCTTTTGACATCCTTAAGATGTTGTTTGAGGTTTGGGCTGAATGTGAGGAGGTCATGCAGCTATCTAATGATGTGTAAGTCAAAGGGTAATCTGAGAATGTTACTCATTAATGATTATTTTGAATGCCTGGTGTCTAATTCACAGAAAGCTGCCACCAACTCCCGTACAATCGAACAACTTTATATCACGGCTGGGATAGTCATAAAGCTCTTTCTAAGACCTTTTCTTGATATTCTAGCCTAGACTGAAACCACAACAGTCTATTATTCGTTAATAAACAGCTTTAAACGCATTGCACAGGCACTTCAAAATTAATATGAAAAATGGCAAGTATGATTTTTCATGTATGTCAGTAGCTGTAAAAATCTTGTCGGCCAAGCCAGGGCAGCTGATAAATAATGACAGTTTCAATCCATGGGTGGTGTATAGTCATTCATAGTCTGTCTGGCAATACCTAAAAGTATCGTCATTGACATTTTGGTGCATAGCATGGCAAAATTTGGATAATGAAAGTCACCTGCTTTTCAGCTTGAAATTATCCTTAGATTTTTTAAATGTTGAATATATATTGTCTTTCCTTGTACCGTTTCATTGTCAAACATTTCAACTAATTTTAGTTGTATATCAATGGTTTCCAATTCCCAACTTAACAGTCCCATAATTCTAGTAGTGGTATTAGATATGGTATCTACCAAGGAACTGTGCCGCTTTACTGCTTTCTCTCCGATGTAAATGGATTCCTTTACGACAAATTCCAATATAATATGCATATAATATACAACCAGATAGTGCGTGACTTCCTTACTAAAAACATAATTTTATATTTTTATTAAGTTCTAGCTCTTAACATCTGCAATAAAACCATTTGATTTGTCAATGAACCCGCATACAAAATATTGATACCTTGCTAGAAAGTTGGTCCAATACCTAATATATTGAAACCGCATATTACAAAAATCCTAGTTGCATGTTATAAGAGTTTTCATGGAAAAAATTTAAATAGTACCCACTAGAAAAAAAAATGTGAGATTATATGAAAAAAAAACTTCATTTATAGCTGTTTTACTGTGATTCACAAAGTGTACCAGGGACTTTTAAAATAAAAGTGATAAAAACGTTCTATCACTGGACTCAGACAAAACACCATGGAAAACAGTGTTAACATATGAGTATTTCGGAAGAAAATAAGAAAACTAATTTTCTTTTAAACAACTGGAAGAATGTGATGTGCTACATTTCACTCATACAAATAGAATTTTATAAAAATGTCCTATAGTTATCATCTGTTACGTTGCAAAATACAAGGAAATAACTTGTATAATATTAACATTCATACATGAAAAAGAGGAAATCAAACGAGGCCAGTTTCAGTCATCAACTTGCCATTACGTTAGCGAAGTCAAAAAATATCTTTGTGACGTCAGCCAGTTTCTATTTTCGGTTTGTTCACAACGCAAAATTTCGATGCAACAGCATTCGGTATATTATCCAGGCAGCTGCTGTGCCGACTGATATCAGTTTACAGCTAACTGTAACCTGCACTTTTCCATGGCTCTCGTTGGTTGCAAGGGGCAAGGACAGACTTGGCAATAACCGAGGATTTGCGTCGTATTTCGTTGTTTGTGAACCTGTCGGTGGATTCGTTCATATCATTGGTGGAAGGATATTCCTTTGCGAGAACGGAAGGTTTCAGGCCTTTTCGATAACTTAGCCTGGTCTCGGTGTGTGAAGGCTTTTATGAACTGTGTGAAGTAAATACAAAACTTATGTCTGTTTATTCCTTTCCGTTTTCTCTACTTTCTCAGTTCTCTTGTTTTATAATTTGTTTTTTTATTGAAATTTATTGAACGGTGATTTGTTATCAGATGTTCATAAAATAACAAATCGTGAGCAACAATAAAACATTATCTGTAAGGAAAATCTATTACTTAACCAATTTAATTAATACCCGGTTCGAAGAGCGCTTGTTACTCACAGTGAGGGGAGAAATTTGGTATATCAAACATTAAAAAGCCGCAAAGCTTGCTCGGCCAGACCTGCTCTTCCTAATACTCAATACTTATTGAACGATGGCTTACCTATCATTATATTTCTAGGGCTGTTTTTCGCAAAATAATGGGAATGACTGTGTCAATAATTCTTGCGAGGTTTTCTTGATGCACTGTATATTTTATGTAAACCATTATTAACGAGCATTCCGACGTGAATCTTTCCTTTGTAAATGTTGTATCTTTTGATAAACTTTATATGGTGTGTAACGCTGCCCATGTTTTAACGTTCAATAACTACTATTCATTTTAACGTTGTAAGTAAACTACCATACAAAAATATATATCATAAAAATCTTTCACTTAATTATTCCCCTTCCTCAAAAAAGTAAATAGGTAAATAAATAGATAGATAAATAAATAAATAAAATAAAAAAACATGAACGAACATTATTACATTTGACAAAAAAATATTAGGTATTTTGTGAAGTGACCTACATAGTTTCTCTAATGAATGGTACGTTTGATGATTGCGTATTAAACTGAGTGATATTTTTCGGGAAAGTAATATTACAAAATTAACTGTACAAGCTTAGGGAGACTTCTTTAATAAAGGTCATATTCATTACGTTCTTTACGCTTTCTTCCCATACAGACGTCAAAGAAAACACCAGCTAGAACCACTAGGGAATAAGGTAGATTGCCAGCTATCTAATATGAGGCAATTTCTCTTTTTGGGATTCCCTTACCATACAGTTTATCATCATTTGACGAACTGCTCAAGCGAGCAGTATAACCTGCAAGACTCAATAACTTAATTAAAGACCAACTAGACCTACCTTAGGATTCAAAACTGGTAATTAATTCCAGTATTTTGGTAATGTATGTGTAAAACATCGGGAAATATCACTACAGACCGAAAGAAATTCGAGTTAAGATCTCTCTGTCTATCTATCTAACTATCTATCTATAAAGTAAAGCTATGAAGGTGATGAGCGAAGAGTAAAATATGTGTACCAATTATGTCTGCCACTATCCAAAAGTCTTAGCATCTGCATCAACATTTTTCCCTTCCATTTAGTCACTTTTTTTCAGTATTAGTAATTTGTAAGTATTTAAATGCCTGTTGATTTTGTTTATGATAGGCCTTCTCCTTATGTATAATGTACTGTTTTGCCAATAGCATTTTCATGTTTGATATTCTTAGAGTATGCAGTCACTATTCATTCCAGGTAATACTTATCATGCCATGTATTTATGTACTTCAGTATACCCTTTTCATGTCGGTATGTGTGGTTACAGTTAAGTGTGTTGAATATTCCTTTCCTGTTAATGTCCAATAGACTGAGTCTACTGTCAACTGTTCAATGGTTCAGTGGCCATGGCCTAGGATATTCAAGTGACCTCAGAGCATTTTGGTACACAAAGGCAAGATACTTTTGTCTGCTTCAGAAGTTGAACTTCCAGGCCAGGAATGGTGTTGTTTACCTCATCGATCTCAGATATGTAAATGCTCAAAATGCAATTTTACATATTCCCTCTGTTCTGACTGCTGCTACTGTTTGGCTGATTGTCTGGCATATTCATTTTTCATGTGCCTTGCGTTCTGCAAGGTCTAAACCAAACCGCACCTGCTCCAGACCTTAGTGGAAAATCGACCCCAGAACTAGCCATGACTTCTATGTACCCAACCTGTAGGGAAGACTACTGCACTACTGGCCTTACCTGACTCACCTTAGCCATTACAGAGTTTTTTGTTGAAATTTCGTTTCCCAAATAGCTGTAGTCCGTGAATCTGAAATACTCATTATCATGTGCGAACCATTTTCTGTTAAGATAATAGAAACACTGTTAACTGGTAGGTGGCTGTGACACGACAATGTAACCTTTGCATCTGTTGGCCACAACAATATTTGTGTTATTTTAATATGATTTTAGTAGAATAATAAACAAAATCATATGAATTTGAAAGGAAATACTTCCACCTACCTTAAAAAAATTGTCACGCCTCCTAATAAAGGAAAAGAGAATTATATCCTGGAACTTAAAAAAATATTAGTTTATATTTCTAAGTATTCTATAGATACGTCACGATAAAAAATGACATGACATAATTCTCTCTCTCTCTCTCTCTCCTGCTTTCTCTTTTTACTGAATGTTAGACTAGAATTTTGAAAACCCTTATCAGTGACTCCTTTCCCCAGGCGTTCAAGGATCCTTGCTTTTTTCATTTCCTTTGTTCTATAACTTTTATTCTCAATTTTTAACAATTTACACTTTTCCTCTCTCCCAAAACACACCCGACACCGTACCACTTTCTGCTCTCCTGAGTCTCATAATGACATTCTTGTATTTTTGAAACTTCACGTACTGCACTTGATTTCTTATACCTAAAGTGGTGTCCTTAATTGTCTATAATGGAATATATAAATTTTCTCTCTTTAACATTCATCCAATCTCCGATTAACATTGCGAATTATGACTTAAGCCATTAAATTTCTTTTCGCTTTTCACCTTTTTGAACAGTTTACCTTTCAATGGACTTACGGTGAAAACCTGTTAATCTAGTTGCCACGTCTCCTTTTGCACAACCATTGGCTCCTGAACTTTGTTTCTTAGTTGTTTGAATCGCCTTAGTCATATCCTTGACCGTTATCGGTAGAGCGTTTATAATAATTAACAGTACTTCATTTTCTTCATCTTGAAAGAGGTGAAAGGAAGATAACTGATTAAGTCAACATCTTTTTTTCTCCTCTGTTCGAGGTAGTACTTATAAGGGTTGTAGTTTGGTTAGTATCTGATTAATGAAGAGACGTCGTTGTTAATGCAAAGCGTTGGAATACAATTCCTTTCTTTCAAGTTATTTATATAAAAAATTAAAAAAGTAATTTCTTTCCTGTGATTTCTGTACATGATTCTGAATACAGCAAAATCTGGAACTATTTCTTATCTTAGGGGTCAATCATGCTCAGTCTCAGAAATCTGAGAAGGGTTGTTTAAATTAAATGGTGAGATAAATGAGAAACAGAAAGCAAATTTATGCGGCGTTTAATCATTCTGTTTCTTAACCTCTGTTTCTCCCACCTATTAACCACATCATCCTAGTTCAGTTCAATTGCTCAACTATCTTCACGTCTCGTTCAGCAGAAGGCTTCAGTGACTAACTGTGTTGAACTTCACAACTCATAAATCCCTTTATATTCTAGCAAACTACAGCTTGAATATAAGCTAGTTTACAGACGGGATACGTCTTCATTTGATTCAACATAGAAAATATAGCGAGAACCTTTGTGATAGAATACTTAATCATTAAGTGAAAAATATACCCACTGTTCATCAATGAAGTTCATAAATATTTTTTTTCCTAATTCAGTAAACAGTTCAATAAGGGAAATAAGACATGTAAACCATGGCTGAAATCATCAAGAGGATTTAAACACAACAAACATAAGAACAATAAAAAGAAAGAAAAGACATGTGAAAAGGATAAGCCCTACATTACTTGAAAATAAGATAGGGCTAACTTCTGAAAGTCACTTTTTCTTCTTCTTCCTGAATGAAATATGCCATGAAAGGCTATTTTCTCTATCAGTTTTTGACTCATTTTCATATTCATCTTTTGGCTTTTTAAATAGGTTATCTTATTCTTGGATGTTACACAAAATCAGCAATCTGTGCCAAAAGACCACCCTATCTGTAGGCCACCTGTCGAATTCAAATAGGATGGTAATAGGAGAGGGCATATTTGTTATGAAACTCAGACCCAGTTCCAAGCCTATAACTTTAAAGAGATTGTCTTTTGCAATTCGCTCTTATCATTCCATCTACCGTGACCATATATAGATGGCTTTGTTTATGGTGCTGGGATTTCAGGCCATTTTTTCTTGTGAAATCAACTCTAGTGGTTGCTGCTATAAGAAATTCTGGGCAAATTCGAAACTTTTATAAATCTACGACTCGAATAGATACACGAAGCGGTTAAACACATGAATTTACTAAAAGGAGAGCCTTAAGGAGTCTAGTTTATAAACAAAAGTTACAGCTTAGGGCTGAGGTAAGATGTCAAGGGAAAAATATAATGTAAATTCTAAGG
>NC_061091.1:40587608-40595108 GCF_015104395.2 Macrobrachium nipponense
TGTGGTGACCTCTGTTTTCATTCGCTTGTTGTGAAGTGCTACATTTCTACTCACTTATCTGTGTGTTTCTGAATAAATATAGTAACATTAATAAGATACTTTTTAAGCTGAGTACTACATCTGATAATATTAACATGATATATCTAGTCCTACACCATTCTAATGCTTATTTGATGTTAATTGACCATTAAGATTTATTCAGGTAACCAAAAGCACAATATCATACCCTTCATCTTCTATGAGGTTATTTGTACTACAGAAGCAAATTCATTCTTGTTACCGGAACAGAAACTGTGTTCCGAAACCTTAAAGAATACCATTAGTTTCGATGTGTTGTCACCTTTCACAAAAGTTCTATTACATGACATTCAATTTATTTTGTTGATTAAATCAAAACTTCCGTCCTCCACAACACTAGACCCAATAAAGATTACTACATTAATAAAGCTGTGTATCTAGATCCTCAGTTTTTATTTAATGGAAATTTTACAGATAAAGACATTTGGGTCAGGCTGAGAATTCTATTTTCGTCTTCGTTGTCCAACGCGTCAGAAATTCTTGTTTTCACATGAATACTCTACAAGAATTACTCACATTCCTCTGATATAGTTTAAATCCGTGATTAGATTACTGCTGCTAACAATAATTTAGAAATCATTTTGCGTAATCGAAATCAACAGTTATTATATATGCAATCGTTTCAGGAATGATAAACAGAAGAGGTGAGATGGTCAAAAAAATACAGTAAATAAAGGGCAGAAAACAACACAACTGAAGAGGAAGGGAAACATCAAAGAGACTTCATAGGCAACTACGAAGGTAAACATAGCATCATCACGTAACTATTCGCAGTAACAACTGTCACTTTTATCATTCCATTTAATCTGTATTGATGGTTAGCTTTACAAAGATACATTGCGTAACTCCGTTTCCTTTTCTTTTCTGATTATTTACCGTTTAGATGGAGCGACGGATCACATAACCCGCTTACACAAAGGTGCATTATCAAGTTTCCCCAAATGAAACAACTCTCCGTCACATAAACATAATATATACAGAACAGCAGGCTTGCTTGAACAGGAGGCTCTCTCTTCCTTTCAACTCTAACGATTATTTGCTGAATATAATGATGCTTTCATAACAGGATGCTCTAAATGTCGGATATGTAGAATTTAGTCTTGAGCGGACTATGTGATCTGCCATCAAAGAATTAAATATTGTAACTTTCAAAAGCATTTTAACATTCAGATTAGTAACCAATTTAGCAATAAAATTCAACAAACAACATTAGGTTCGTGAAATGTTTTCCCATGATGGAGCATCAACCATTTTAGAATGTCTGAAGAAATATTAGTCATGGGTGATCTTATTACATTGTAAAACAATTTTCGTAACGCTTCCTTTGCTTTCCAAATATTTGGGACATGAGTTACATATTAACTTTAACAAAGGTAAGGGATGAATGATTAAATGTAGTCAGTCACAAATAAATAAGAAATATGTCAAATATACAAAATTTTACATTTATTATTCACTGTGTAGTTTTCATAACACTTAGCACTTCATAGGGTGATGTATAATTAATACTTTAGAATAATAACAGTGGTGAGCATTCCAAACAACTCGAAGCTTCCTCTTTTAAAGCACGTAAAGAATATATCATCTACCTCCGCTGGAAAACGAAGTATTAATTGTTGAAGTTTCCCATGTTTTTCCACGTGATTATAATAATAATACCAAGTACTTCAGATCATCTGTTATCATAATAATAATAAAAATAAAAAAATAATAATAATAATAATAATAATAATAATAATAATAATAATAATAATCCTATAATAATAATAATAATTAAAATCCTGTGTCACACAACAAACATGCAACATGGCTCCAGGAAGTCAAGGAAGAAGAAACAGGGTGAATAAAACAAATATTCAGACATCACGACAGACACAGTCAGACACTAACTAAAGAAAATGCCCAACTGGAAAGCCCCAGGGCCCAGTGAAGTTCATGGATACTGGCTCAAAAACTTCAAGGCCCTACACCCAAGAATAGTAAAACAACTCCAGCATTGTATCACAAGTCACCATGTACCCAAATGGGTGACCACAGGAAGAACATCCTTAGTCCAGAAAGACTAGAGTAAGGGAAATATATCCAGTAACTACAGGCCTATCACCTGCCTACCAATAATGTGGAAGTTACTGACAGGTATAATCAGCAAAAGGCTATGCAACTACCTAGAGGATACAAACACCATCCCCCACAAACAGAAAGGCTGCAGGGATGTGTAGGGACACAAAAGACCAGCTCCTGATAGACAAAATGGTAATGAAGAACAGTAAGAGAAGGAAAACCAGCCTAAGCATGGCATGGATAGACCATAAGAAAGCCTTTGACATGATACCACACACATGGCTAATAGAATGCCTGAAAATATATGGGGCAGAGGAAAACACCCTTAGTTTCCTCAGAAATACAAAGCACAACTGTTATAATAATAATAATAATAATAATAATAATAATAATAATAATAATAATAATAATAATAATAATAAAGTAGTAGAATAAATAATAATAATAATTAATAATAATAAAATAATTAATAATAATAATAATAATAATAATAATAATCCTGTGTCACACAACAAACATGCAACATGGCTCCAGGAAGTCAAGGAAGAAGAAACAGGGTGAATAAAACAAATATTCAGACATCACGACAGACACAGTCAGACACCAACTAAAGAAAATGCCCAACTGGAAAGTCCCAGGTCCCAATGAAGTTCATGGATACTGGCTCAAAAACTTCAAGGCCCTACACCCAAGAATAGCAAAACAACTCCAGCATTGTATCACAAGTCACCATGCACCCAAATGGATGACCACAGGAAGAACATCCTTAGTCCAGAAAGACATGAGTAAGGGAAATATAGCCAGTAACTACAGGCCTATCACCTGCCTACCAATAATGTGAAAGTTACTGACAGGTATAATCAGCGAAAGGCTATGCAACTACCTAGAGGATACAAACACCATCCCCCACCAACAGAAAGGCTGCAGAAGGAAGTGTAGGGGCACAAAAGACCAGCTCCTGATAGACAAAATGGTAATGAAGAACAGAAAGAAAAAGAAAACCAGCCTAAGCATGGCATGGATAGACCATAAGAAAGCCTTAGACATGATACCACACACATGGCTAATAGAATGCCTGAAAATATATGGGGCAGAGGAAAACACCCTTAGCTTCCTCAGAAATACAATGCACAACTGGAATACAATACTTACAAGCTCTAGAATAAGACTAGCAGAGGTGAATATCATGAGAGGGATCATCCAGGGCGACTCACTGTCCCCACTATTCTTCGTAGTAGCCATGATTCCCATGGCAAAAGCACTGCAGAATATGGATGCTGGGTACCAACTCAAGAAAAGAGGCAACAGAATTAACCATCTGATGTTCATGGACGACATCAAGCTGTATGGTAAGAGCATCAAGGAAATAGATACCCAAATCCAGACTGTAAGAATTGTATCTGGGGATATCAGGATGGAGTTTGGAATAGAAAAGTGTGCCTTAGTCAACATACAAAAGGGCAAAGTAACAAGGACTGAAGGGATAAAGCTACCAGATGGGAGCAACATCAAACACATAGATGAGGCGGGATACAAATACCTGGGAATAATGGAAAGAGGGGATATAAAACACCAAGAGATGAAGGACTTGATCAGGAAAGAATATATGCAGAGACTCAATGCGATACTCAAGTCAAAACTCAATGCCGGAAATATGATAAAAGCCATAAACTCATGGGCAGAACCAGTAATCAAATACAGCGCAGGAATAGTGGAATGAACGAAGGCAGAACTCCGCAACATAGACCAGAAAACTAGGAAACATATGACAATACACAAAGCACTACACCCAAGAGCAAATACGGACAGACTATATATAACACGAAAGGAAGGAGGGAGAGGACTACTAAACATAGAGGACTGTGTCAACATTGAGAACAGACCACTGGAGCAATATCTGAAAACCAGTGAAGACGAGTGGCTCAAGAGTGCATGGGAAGAAGGACTAAGAAAAGTAAACGAAGACCCAGAAATACACAGATAGGAGAATGATCAACAGAACAGAGGAATGGCACAACAAACCAATGCACGGACAATACATGAGACAGACTAAAGAACTGGCCAGCGATGACACATGGCAATAGTTACAGAGAGGAGAGCTCAAGAAGGAAACTGAAGGAATGATAACAGCGGCACAAGATCAGGCCCTGAGAACCGAATATGTTCAAAGAACGATAGATGGAATAACATCTCTCCCATATGTAGGAAGTGCAATACGAAAAATGAAACCATAAACCACATGCCAAGTGAATGTCCAGCACTTGCACAGAACCAGTACAAAAAGAGGCATGATTCAGTAGCGAAAGCCCTCCACTGGAGCCTGTGCAAGAAACACCAGCTACCTTGCAGTAATAAGTGGTACGAGCACCAACCTAAAGGAGTGATAGAAAACAAACAGGCAAAGATCCTCCGGGACTATGGTAGCAGAACAAATAGGATGATATGTGCAAATAGACCAGACGTGACGTTCATTGACAAAATCAAGAAAGTATCACTCATTGATGTCGCAATACCATGGGACACCCGAGTTGAAGAGAAAGAAAGGGAAAAAGATGGATAAGTATCAAGATCTGAAAATAGAAATAAGAAGGATATGGGATATGCCAGTGGAAATTGTACCCATAATTATAGGAACACTAGGCACGATCACAAGATCCTTGAAAAAGAATCTAGAAAAACTAGAGGCTAAAGTAGCTCCAAGACTCATGCAGAAGAGTGTGATCCTAGAAATGGCGTGCATAGTAAGAAGAGTGATGGACTCCTAAGGAGGCAGGATGCAACCCGGAACTCCATCCTATAAATACCACCCAGTCGAATTGTAGGACTGTGATAAAAAAAATAATAATAATAATATCCTGAATTTCAGATCAGAGCCATATACATGGAATATACAAAATACAGACAGTAACATACACAATCTAGATACATGAGACAACATAATATAAAAATGAATAATTGGTACTTATCTACAAAACAGGTGAGGTAGTGAAAAGGTAGTAATCATAATACTGGTAATAACAGTAATAATGTTGGTGAGAAACAAAAACTGCATTGAAAGTTATAACAGTTAGTGCACAGATTATATATCTTGAATTTCAACTAGAGACCATGGGTGGTTATAGAAGTCAGGTCCAGAGGGCTAAATACGAAAATTGAATATAAAAAACTAAGTTGATAGCAATCACAGTAATAATGAAAAAGTAAAATAGTAATAATATAATAATGACAAAATCTACAGATGACATCTTGCCAATACAGAGATGAAGTCCTTTAGGGGACAAAGGCCTAATTTTCCCATTTTTCCCACAATTTAGATCTTTTTTCTTCATTCCTTAGGGTGCTTTGTATGAGCGAGTTGCTGCTGTTTCTCACTCGGGTTACCAGACTGGACATTGTTCGCCTTACAATGATTTTTAAATTGTCCAGGTGGTTTTCTATGAACATCTGTGTGACGGAGTGATAGCGGGGAGTGTTTGTGAGACGTCTCAGAATGTGGCTAGTACAAGTGGAAGAGCAGCAGTTTCACATCTTGCTGACAGAAGGCAAACCTCCTTGCAATCATGTTGCCAGTTGCACATACTTATCGACGCGTCTGTTCAATGTCTGCCGTATCTTTTAGGTCGTCAATGGTAATGTGACCCAAATACAGAAATTCGTGCACAAATTCCAGCCAATGGTTTACAAGGAAAATTTGTGGTTCTGGAAAATGCTTAAACAATCTAGGGAGCAGCGACATGCACTGGGTCTTCGTTTCGTTGTAGATTATATCAAATTCCTCTGCATTTTGGTGGCAAGTGTCGATGAGTTGTTGGAGACCTTGTACTGATTGGGAAATCGGAACCGTATCGTCGGTGTAACAGAGGTTGTTTATAGTTGTTTCATTGACAGTGCATCCAATTGGGAGTGAGTTCAGTTTGACATTCAAGACATCTGTATACGTTTTAAACAGGTATGGAGAGAGCATGTTCCCTTGCCGAAGCCCGTTCAGGGAGACGAAGGTGTACGATAATACGTTATCCCATTTGACACATAATTGCTGTGTAGAGAACTAGCAATGTAAAATACCAATTAGATATATGGGTGTGCCCATTTTATGCAGCTTCAGGAAGAGCTTCAGGTAGTTTACTCTGTCAAATGCTTTTCTCACATATACAAAAGAAAGGAAAACTGGAGAGGCTGATGATAGGTAGTAGTTCAGCAATTCTTTCAGTATGTAGATACAGGTGTTGGTTGAGTGGTTTGCTTTAAACCCAAACTGGTTGTCAGTGGTGTGTAGAAAGGGGAGAAGTCTCACTAGAAGAACCGACTCAGCATCTTTGATGCGATCATTGTAATTGCAATCAGCCGGTAGTTGCCAGGGTCAGTTGCATCCTTTAGCTTGTTTTTAATTAATGGTATCAAGTGAACTAAGAGTAGGGAGTCTGGAAGAAACTGTTGAATTATGCATGCATTGAATAGGGCAGCTAGTAAAATGTAAATTATCGGATGGCAGACCACCACAGCCGGGCAATTTATTATTAGGTAGGCTGTCTATGGCATCACTGATGTTACCTTGTGAAATTGAATGTTGTAAATAAGGAGGTTATCTACATCCCTTTGGGAATCTTGATCATTTATGCAGTTCAGGATATTGTTGAAGTGATCGCCCCACATACTTGCAATAGCTTCGTCTCTGACTGCTTCCATTAATCTCTGTGATAGCTTTTTAGTTTTGGGATTTAAGGACTGGATATCTTTCCAAAAACGAGGATAATCACCAGATTCTAAGTTTCTAGACATTGCTTCGGCTCCTAGTTATTTTCCATTTAAGCTGCAGTGCTTAAGAGCAAGTTTGAACTATGCTCTCGCCTGACTCATTAGTAATGCAGTGTGTCCTTCTCTCGGGCTACCATTTTGCCTCCACAGTAAAAACATTTCTCGTGAGTATGTATACAGATCTTTACCCAAGTCATTCCATCCAGGTATATTACGAGAATTACCTTGACGAAACCTATAGGCAGTCCTTCCCGAAGCAAGCATGTTCGAATAGAATTCATTCAGATCCCTCCTGTGGTGGTCATTTCTACAATATGTGTTGGTACAAAGTAAGGAGTCTGCTGGTTGAATTATTGACCGCAACCTGGTTTCTGTGTTGGCCCTAAAGTATCTTGTTTTCTGTTGGTTTTTAAAATCCCAGCTTACTGCTGGTGGGGGGTCAGTTAAGGGGTTCATGGTAAGGAGGGATGGGGTACTGAATGACACCTGTAATGGGATGTGATTGTAGCCCATTGCAAGATCGTAGCGAATATTGCAGGTCAAAATAGAATCATAACGTTGTGGAGATGTGATGCAGTGGTCCAGCCAGGAAGTTGTAATTGCATC
>NC_061091.1:40600108-40602608 GCF_015104395.2 Macrobrachium nipponense
GACTCACCTGCGCAAACAAACGCACAAAATCGAGGAAGCGTTATTTTTAGCCTGAAAATACAGAAAAACTGATTATTGCCTATCTCTATTCCTAACTTAGTATAAACATGATCGTACCCAAGACCTTAATCTTAGACCACTTAATTAATCAACCATTAACGGTTAACAGTGACCAACCCCACGTTTTAACCTTCAATAATCCGTACACTACACCTAAAACATTATCGTCCCCTGTAAAGAAACCATGAATAATACATCTTAAATATACATCCCCACTTCAACAGCACACATACCATAATTAGAATGATACAGATACTACCTTTAATAAATGCATAGTCCTCTGCCAAAAATCGGCAACAATATTATCTTTTCATGGAATATGTGAAAATTCTAAATTACATTCCTGTATCATAAGGCTCCATCGCATCAGTCGTTTATTCTTATTTTTATAGCTGTTGATGAAGACCAACGGGTTATGGTCTCTCAAGGCCTTAATAGGAGTGCCTGTGGAAGAGAGATAAAATTGAAAATGGTTAATAGCCAGTACTAAATCAAGAGTCTTCTTCTCCACTGTAGAATACCAACGTTGGGTGGGGGACAACTTTTTTGAAAAGAATGTAACAGGATGGGAAGCTCCCTGTTCATCATTCTGTACAAATACCACTCCTACACCAATGTCACTTGTGCCCGTGGCAGGATAAAAAGGAAGGTCAAAATCAGGAGCCCTCAATACAGGGAAATTAAGAAGTACCCTTTGGTAATATCCTACTAAACCAGGGAATTTCCTGACATCCCTCCGGCACTTTGGAATTAAATTTTTTTCAATACATTCATCATTTGCTTATCTAGGAGCAAGTTTATCATCACCAACTTCATGACCTAAGTGTACAACCTTCGCCTTTGCGAACTCACTGTTCTTTAAATTAATTGTTAAATGTGCTTTCTTTAATACCTCAAACAATGTCCTAATATGTTTTAAATGTGTTTCCCAGTCATCACTATAAATAACAATATCATCAATACAAACAACACACCCTTCTAAACCATACACTAAAGTATTCATTAACCTCCGAAAGGTAGCAGCCGCGTTCTTCATGCAAACAGCATGACTTTACGTTGAAACAGAACCTCTGGTGTTATGAAAGCAGACAAGGCCCATCTGATCAATACAATCCTCAATTCGAGGTAATAGATAACAATCAGACTTAGAAAATTCATTCAATTTTTTATAATCAAAACATAACCTGAAATCCCCATAGGATTTCTTTACCAATACAACAGGTGATGAGCAAGGACTTTGGCTAGGTTCAATCAAGTCATGTTTTAGCATGTAATCAATTTCCTTCACTACAACCCCATTTTTGAGAGGATTAAACCTGCTCTATGACAGAAGTCCTTCCTGGTATATCCGAAAAGAATTCCTTATGATTAAATACCAATTTCTTTAAGGACCTTTGTTCTCCATTACATAAATGACAAACCATTCTAGGAAAAAATTTCAAAGAAAAAAGGCTATCGTTCTCAGAAACTACAGCATCCCCGATGGTTGCCACAGGAATAGCTTTTTCCCATTCCCTATATGCCTTCAACATATTCACGTGACAAAGCAAAAAAGGTTTCCTTCTCTTAGGAGTCTCTACTAAATAATTTAACTCTAATTTTTTACAAAATTTTCCAACGACCTGAAAAAGAAGCTTTCAATGATTTTCCTGGAGTGGGTAACAAAACTAAAACTTTGTCGCCTGCCACAAAGTTATGTGCTTTAGACCTTCTGTCATAAAAGTACTTAATTCTTTTTTGGATATAAAATAAATTTTCACCCGCAAATTTCCAAGCCTTGGTTAACTTATCGCCTAGATTAGACATGTAATCTAATAAATTTATCTCAGGGACGTCTCCCTCCCAGGACTCTCGAACAACATCGAGAGGACCTCGAACACAATGACCAAATACAAGGCTGAAAGGCGAAAAACCTAAGGAATGACTAGGGACAGAACAAAAAGCGAAATCTATGGCAAAGAAGTATTGTTTGATCAATTGTTCTGAATGGGATAAGGAATTATCCCATTCAGAACCATTGATCAAACATTACTTCTTTGCCATAGATTTCAGGGTTTGATGAAATCTCTCCAGAGCTCCCTGACTTTCTGGATAATATGGAGAAGTGGTTACTTGTTTTATTTTTAAGTCTGCCATTTTATCTCTGAAATGCCTGCTAACAAATGGTCCAACAACATCAATTATGACCTCCTTGAAAGGTTCAGAAACCACTGGAATAGGACATAAAGGAGCTTTTGGTATAGGCTGATTTGGTTTACCGACCTTTTAAAAGACGTCACAACTACTCACAAACTTCTTCATGTCTGCCTTCAACTTGGGCCAACAATAACTCACAAGCAACCTGCCCGAAGTCTTATGAATGCTGAAATGACCAGCCAAACCACTTTCATGTGCCAATGATATCAACTCATTCCTGTAAACAACAGGAACCGTTATCTGT
>NC_061091.1:40607608-40610697 GCF_015104395.2 Macrobrachium nipponense
ATTTATTATTAAACTCAAAATATAAGTGAAATTCCCAATATGAGTGGAAATTACTGATACTTGAAAACAAAGTAAAGTTCAATTAATTCTTGAATCAATTAATTAAAATTAAATCAAAATTAATTTATCACAAAATTCAAGAAAATTAATTCAATCAAAATTCAAAAGTGTTAGGCTATAATTGAAATTTGGAAATTAATTCACAAGTGCTAAACAACAATAAAACTTGAAAAGAATTCTAAGTGCAAATTAATTCATGAGTGTATAATTCCATTAAATGTGCAACGATTAAGTAATGAAAATAACTAAGTTAATTAAATTTTGAAGGCAAATGAAAACTCAGAAAAATGTGAAAAATACCAAAATTGCAAAAAGTATTAATCACACAGAATATAAAATAAAAAACACACTTTAATAAGAAAATGGATAAATGCACCAAAAATAAACACTTCAATAAGAAAATGGATAAATGCACTTCAAATGAAACAAACACAGATCACAAAACTTTGCAATGTGTGAAAATGTAAATATTTTCACTCAAAGCATCATAACCATTAGATATTAGTTCTCTAAACCATCAAAACCATCAGTTATTAGTTTCTTACTAAACCATCATAACCATTAGATATTAGTTGCAACTATTAAAAATATAACATACTTTACCTTTTTGGTATACCAATTTTCTTTCTTTGCTACAGCTTGTTTCACACTCACAATAACAGGCGCCGTTACACACAAATATAATCTTTGTTCAGATTCCACAAAACACTAAATAATACTAAATAAACTCTAAGAAATATAAAATCTGAAATCTACAAGTTACGAGTGACAAATTTACGTTACGAGTATGTCGAGGGAGAGAGGGAAAGAGAGAGAGAGAGATGTCTGAATGCTACGCAGTTCTAAGATGTAATGAAAGACTCTTCCTTACAAAAGTTGGACAGTGGAGATGACAAAAAACGTTTTGGGCAAAAATTCTTTCTAGAAGCTTCAAAAAGCAACGTAACTTTAGAGAAGAAACTGTGAAATCTGCATGTGCCATTCAGCAAAGACATACACGTACAAATAAGTAATACATTCATGCACGTACCAGCTCAACAAAGACACATACCTAATCGAAAAAGACTCGATCAAAAGTCCCTAACAGATGTGATGACAGAATTCCAAAACAACACAAACAAACACTTCGAGGTCTCATATCGCAAGGCGTTGACATAATAGGGAAACAATCCTGGTTTTGAACGGCCAAAGATAATCTCTCTCTCTTTTCACACTATGTTATAGGCTCTTTTAAAATATGTAAAGCAGAAATCTGAACAAACATTTTAAACATCCTATTTACAAGCTATCTAGGAATCAGACAATTTTTTGCCAAAATCTTATACACAATATTTTATACATAATGTATATATTATATATATATATATATATATATATATATATATATATATATATATATATATATATATCTCTATATCTATCTATCTATATATCTATATATATATCTATATATATATATATATATATATATATATATATATATATATATATATATATATATTTATATATATATAATAGATAGATAGATAGATATATATTTAGATATATATATATATATATATATATATATATATATATATATATATATATATATATATATATATATATATTATATATACCTATATATCTAAATCTATATATATATTATATATATATATTATTAAATATATATATATATATATATAATATATATACATATATCTACATAAATATCTATATATCTATATATATATATATATATATATATATATATATATATATATATATATATATATATATATATATATATATATATATATATATATATATATATATATATATATATATATATATATATATATATATATATATATATTATATCTATATTTATAATATATATATATCTATATATATATATATATATATATATATATATCTATATATATATATATCTTTCTAGCTTCGAAAAGTTACGTAACTTTAGAGAAAAAACTGTGAATGAAACTGCATATATATATATATATATATATAATATATATATATATATATATATATATATATATATATATATATATATATATATATATATATATATATATATATATATATATATATATATATATATATATATAATTCCTTTCTAGAAGCTTCGAAAAGTGGCGCAACTTTAGAGAAAAAACTGTGAAATCTGCATGTGCCATTCAGCAAAGACATACACGTACAAAACGAGTATACATTCATGCACGTACCAGCTCAACAAAGACACGTACCTGATCAAAAAAGACTCGAGCAAAAGTCCCTAACAGACGTGATGACAGAATTCCCAAAACACAACAAACACTTTGAGGTCTCTTATCGCAAGGCATTGACATAATAGGGAAACAATCCTGGTTTTGAATGGCCAAAGATAATCTCTCTCTCTTTTCATACTATGTTATAGGCTCTTTTAAAATATTGTAATGCAGAAATCTGAACACACATTTTTAAACATCCTATCGCTTCGCTATCTAGGAATCAGAAATGTTTTTTGCCAAAATCTTATACACAATATATATAATATATATATATATATATATATATATATATATATATATATATATATATATATATATATATATATATATATATATATATATATATATATATATATATATATATATATATATATATATATATATATATAAATGTTGTAACTAATAAGGAAAATGGCGTTTTAGGTCTAACGGGCGACTAAAATGACGATTAGGTCTAACTGTAGAATTTAATGTTAATTTAAGTTAAATGATTCTATTTTTGTTATAGAAAATATTTAACTTAAATAAATGATTCTATTTTTGTTATAAAAAATATTTAACTTAAATACTTACAATTAAATAAAATAATAAAATTAAATAAAATAATAAAAAATAAAAAAACATTAAAATAATAAAATAGATAATTGATTTTATTTACCAAAAAAAAAAAAAATAAAATAAAAAAAATACAAATAATTGTTGTTGTGTCGCAATATTAAATAATAATGATAACTCAATTTCTGAATAAATTTTAGG
>NC_061091.1:40616197-40621197 GCF_015104395.2 Macrobrachium nipponense
CCCTCATTACCTTTAACCCTTACCTTGTTATAAATATCCTTCTATCCCCGCAGCTCCTCATGTACGTGACGAGATTCGTATATTATTGTTAACAGAGGTAATTATAGTCCAGCCAATCAAGGGCAAAAATAGATGCAGCCTAGCACAAGTTGGTAGAGTAACCATTTGCGGTTTTGTGATTCTTGGCCACATCCAAATTACTTACAAGATAAACACCTACCATAGTAAGTAATCGATCAGGCGATTACAAGACGGAGGACAGAGAGAGAGAGAGAGAGAGATAGAGAGAGAGGAGAGAGAGAGAGAGGGGGGGGGGGGGTAGGGATCGCGGGTGGGAGAGAAATTACAGACTCCTTATAGGATAATAAAAAGGATATTTTCTTCTGAATAATATTAATATGAATATTCAGTTCCAACAATATTTAAGGCTTTTTTATTCAGAAAATGTGATGGCGATTAAAAACAATACGATGTGATAAGATTTCATTAGAACTATTTTCCAAAAAAATATATGATAACCTGTTTCTTGAAGCAGAAGGTCTCATGTAAATCAATCAGATAAATAACTAAACAGTAATATAAGCTCTCTCTCTCTCTCTCTCTCTCTCTCTCTCTCTCTCTCTCTCTCTCTCTCCATACACTGTATGCATTTCTACCGTTACCGGTCCTCGTGCTCTCTCTCTCTCTCTCTCTCTCTCTCTCTTCATATATACGTATTTAATTCAGTATTGCATTTCTTTGCGTGATTACCGTAATTTTCCTCCTCCTCCCATTCGAACCATTCAAACTATATACAGGTTGTTTGAACGTAGGCCCTTTTCAGGGCAAGAAGGGCATGAATTCTCCGAGCCAGCCCTGGCGGGGCTACGCCGCTTTTGTGACTGGGTGTACATCACATAGATGGTATGTCTATATCAAAACACTGGAAATAAAAGGTAATGGTTAAAAGACCTACTTCAATTTCTGTGGGTATCTCTCCTTACTGTTTCGCGGCATCACCACACAACCAGCAAAATAGCAAACCTTAAGAAGCAATGAATAACAATTTTATAGACACCATTCAAGAAGGGTATAACACAATGAATGCATGTACGACTATCCACGTAAGATAACCCCCTAGTATGACGTCACTGGCATGTAACAAATTGATTAAGTGGGAAGATTCCATCAATGTCACCCCAATATACAAAGAATACATGGCCAACCCACGCTCAGACTTAATGACGCAACAGGGAGAGAATGCTCCATTTACTTTCATGTTTACTTTTTGACGGGGAATTTACTTATAATAGGATCACATTTTATTAGTCTTAGATATTACCCAAAGTCCTGTGTTATCATCTTAAAGAAAATGGCTAGGAGAAAAAAATACAACATACCTTTGTCATATTAAATCTTATTTTAGAGAAGACTGTATCTTGATCTAAACTAAACTGGAAATAATTTGACAAAATTGTTAAATGTATATATTATGTCTCTCTAACCATGCTGACAATCGACTATGTGCAGCGCAAATTCTCCTTCGTCCTGGTGCACTCAAAGAGGGAAGAAGTGTGTGTGAGTGTGTGTGTGTGTGTGTGTGTGTGTGTGTGTGTGTGTGTGTGTTTGTGTGTGTGTGTGTAGCCAGACCATTTAGAATCCATAAAATGTTGTTGGGGAAATATTATCAGGATTGTCCCAATGAATTCAGCAACACCCAATCCCTGAAATAGCATATGAAACATAAGCTACCCGCTTACCTTAATAAGCAGCATGCACTCCTTTTGTATTTATTTCAAGATGGTGTTGCTTGAAGAATCCTTATTGTAGATTCGCTTAACTAACTTTATTAGGCTCGTAACTCAGTCTCTTGCATTGATCAGAGGGAGTTCTCAATACATTTTCCTCTCCGAAAGCAACTATTTATGGAGCAAAACCTCAAACATATACCGGTCTCCATGTGCAGAAAGCTTCCCTCATTCTGCCACCTTTAGCAAGCGGTAGCTTACTTCGCGTGTAAAAAAACAATGTGGCTAAGAAGCTTACACCCTGCAGTATCTTTCTCTAAGAGATCAAAATTGTATTGTTTTATGTTGTGATTTTATCATGAGTTCGTTGCCCGGGTGTTGAGGGCCAATGACAAGATCGTGAGAGACGAAGCAGCAGCTATCCAGGGAAGGGTTGAATAGACAAGGTCGACAGTTTTATAATTTTATTACAAGTTGAAAAACAAGACTGTTCCCTTACTTTACAACTATTTACATTCCTCACAAGTGTAAATCCACTGGTAAATAGCCATTACAACAAAGATTTGGTCGCCATGTGGTTGAACCAAAAAAACTAAATCCCTGAAGGAGATAATCTTTACAAAATTAAGCACAGTATCTCTAATTTATTTGTAAAATAGGGTCCCGGTATTAGAAATAACTCTTTTAATGCAATAATGACCTAGTCGAGACAAACATGCAAAAGATGCACCTAGATAAACCTAACTTATGTTCATATTTTACAACTATTCACCGGCTTGATCAGAGGAGAGTGTTGATCACCTTACCTTTCCAAGTCACACCCTGGGGAAGAATGCAGCGTGAAGGAAGGTTTGCCCTCTTCTACAACTTAGTAACGCCAAGTCGCGGACTCGTTTATTGAGCATCTGCGTTATCTTCATGAATTGAAAATAATAATTCTATATTGCAATAAAGGGTCAATTGAAGTTTCGTTAATTAGATTTAAATTTTAGGTATTCTCCCGTATTCGCTATAATTTTGCCATTTTCGCCTTGGGCAGTTCCTTTGATTCTTATACTAAATACCTCGGATAAATTCTGATTCATGATTTACAGAAAGCTTATTTTTAATTAGTTTAATTCATTCTCTTCTCCTCTGATCATTTGGCTCATCGCAACCTTTTAGTTGCATTTGTTGTTTTGTTAGTCACATAGCCACATCACCAACCCATTGACATTGTTCTTCTTGCTAAATAAGCTAACGTTGCAGAAGGTTGCTAAAGAAGGAATCCTAACTTTTTTGTGACACTTTAAATAAATCGTGAATTATGGGACGACATTGATTAAATTAAGCTCTTAACTCACTGAATGCAACATCAAATGAAGGAGAGCTAGACAAGAAAACTTGAAATGATTTATCTATTATATACGGGATATCTATGAATTCTTCCGTAAAATGATTTTGAGCAACTTCATAATTATCCTCATTTATAGAATGATGACTTATAATCTTAAGGGCATAGCCCGACAAATAACTACGTAGGTAGGTTAACTTCTTTGCATCAGACAAACATCAGCAAGCATCAATACTGTGGCGGGACCACAAGCTCAAAACCAAGCGGGCAAAATCCCCCCAAATAAACTTAACCAATCCAGCTGCCAAACTCACCCTAGTCACACTTTTCTCTTTACACTACTGAATACACGCAGGATAATTGACCTACCTACACACAGAACGAAAAAAAAAAAAAAAACACATGTACTCACCCAACTCCTGATACTCAGGGCTATGCTGTGCTATCCACTGGTCTTAGTTGCTGATTCGCTAACAACCGTCACAAACAAATACACAACCAACAACAAAACAACAACAACCAAGGACCACAACCCCACAACACAACAACCAAGGACCACAACCCCACAACTCAACAACACAACAACCAAGGACCACAACCCCACAACTCAACAACACAACCACAAACAAGGAACACAACCACAACTCAACAACACAGCAAATAAACAAGGACTACAACCACAACTCAAGAACACAATCACAAACAAGGAACACATTCACAACTCAACAGCACAGCAAACAAACAAGGACTACAACCACAACTCAACAACACAACAAACAAACATTGAAACAACCACAACAAAAGACCACTGCACAAACATCACTAACACAAAAAATAACAACACAAAAAGGCAACACACACACACCAACAATATCAAGAAATCACAATAGCTCATCAACAACAACCCTCAACAACTCACAACCACAACAACTCACACACAACTCAACCGAAACTCATAAGCACAACAAATCCAACAGCACAGGCATACAACTCTAATATGCTCTTATCTATCTCTCGGACCTTACTTGAGTGGGTTAGAATTGTAGCCGTTCTAACCTTGAAATGAATCTTAAGGTCATCATCATCTAATTCCTTAAGTTTCTTCAGACTTACTGATACATAAGCCTTATACCCAGCTCGCTTCTTTATAAGCGGGGGTAATTTAACTTCAGTGTCAGACATAATTAAACTCATCAGCTAAGGAAATATATAGCCTATACAGTACACAGCAGAACGACCCTCTACAATGACCTGTTCAATTAGGTCAATAACCATGGGTGATAACAAGAACCAACTGACCATCACAAATACTTCACCACCCTCAGCCTCACATACTGTAAATGCAAAGCAGATCTCTGACAGAATAAAGAAACAAATAGGTTAGGTAAGGCTTGTCAGCCCAATTTCAGAAAACAAGCCCAACTCTAACTCAGGAGCAAAATGCAACAAACAAATCGTGTTCAGCAGGAACAGTCACACATCACGTTAACTCTCCTACCGACTTTCGACACACCTACCAAGAAAAACTAAAAAAGAAAAAAAAAAAAAGATTTACATTTACAACAAACACTTCTCGAAATCAACCCAACTGCAACACAGCTGACTTAAGAGGGCTACCAACATTTCCCGTAACACTAAAGATGACAACATACTTATTGCGAGAACGAGTCCTAAAACAGGCAAAACTAATTGTCGACACTGACATTACTTGCAAGAGATTAGTAAATATGCCAACAGATGTCCAAAACTTTATAAACTGTAATATGGCTCTACAACCTCGAGAAAAATGTGTAACACTGCATCACAGCAACAAAAATCCCAACATAGCCTGCAAGACAAACACTAAGCTACCTAACCTAGGTAAGGACACAGAAACTGTATTAATTCGTATATTATCATCAAAATCTTGAAATTATATCGGGATTGTCCCAATGAATGCA
>NC_061091.1:40628697-40661197 GCF_015104395.2 Macrobrachium nipponense
TCAGGGTAATGTATAGAAAGATCTCTAAAAAGTTCAATAATAGTAGTAAAATACATATACATAAGTTACGAGATTTAATTTAAGGGACTAGTGATATGGACGTCAAGAAAAATTATTTCAGCTCAATTGATGTGTGCCAACAAAAAATGAGACCAACTTCAAAGTAATCAAAAGTCTTAAAGTGTCCGAAGAGTTCCCCGTCGATATTAGATCTTCATGCCTACCAGAGCTGTAGAGTACTGGGATAGCTGGTAAAGCACGGAGAACTATGCCGCCCGCTGCCGCCCCGTGGTTTAGAAATGTAGACTCAATTCTTATCCTTCCATGTTAGCAGAGAATAAGATCCATAACAAAGCTTTCTGTAAAGTTTCTTAATAGTTCCCAGAATTAAACACAAGCCATGGTAAGGAGAATGTAGAGCTGTTGGTGGGTGGGAAAACAACTGTCGAATGTTAACAAATACACCTCGAAGAAAGTTTTGTTTACTTTACTTGAATTTCTTAAATGATTCAACAGTCGTTAAACGACGAAACTAGCGAGGAAGTTAAATCTCTAATAGTTAGCACAACTGCTTCGTTACCAATAATGACTACGTACTTAAAAGAATTAAGCAATGACGAAGAGATCTTTTTAAATAAGAAAAAAATTACATAAAAACTTATATGTATAATATCTTATTTTCTACAGATAATATAGTAACCATTTATTAACCATGATACGTAATCACATCGGCAGCGAGATCTGTATTAATATAAAAAAAATTAAAAGAGCCCTTCACAAAATTTGCTTTAAAAAGACGCAAAAAGTAAGCAAAAAAGTTATAAAAACAGAATGCAAATAGATAAAATAAACACACACTTATTCACAAACAAAATAGTAAGAAAAGATAACACTCTTAAGTAAAAAATATGTACTTAAAAAAAAACGACGCTAACCACCTAGAGGCTAGGAACTACTTAGAAATCAATAAAAAAAAAAAAAAAATCAGAGAAATACAGTTACCATAAATGAAAGGGTATGTCGGTTGTTTGATAGTTCAAAGAGGGAACTCGTTGTTTAATGTTTTAAGAATAAGTAGTTCTTGAGAATTGTATGTATAACTAATAATCTTAAAATCTTCTTTAATGGAATGGTTGTGTACTATATTAGAGCATCTAGGATTAGCCAATCGGCAATCAGTTCTACTATAACTTAACCCCCAGTGGGAATGAGCCCTCAACACGAGAAGTAGCCTGGTGGTTCTAATTTATTTTCCTGAATTAGATTTAGGGCAATTCTGCCCATAGCCAACACTAGACGAAATCAAAGGTGGTAAGCGATCCTTAAATCTGAAAAGAGAGCTTTTTAGGTTCTCTGGTATTAATTACTTCAACATCGATAGTCCCAATATACTTTTGGATGATTTCAATGTAATTCTTCATAACTAATCGTGAAAGTTTGGTTTATGTGCACTTTTGTCAGCTTTATTTTATGTTGGTGAAGGATACCTGACTATTGTGCAAATTCAGAGTATAATTTCTTTTATAACTTTGTAATGAATTAAGTATATGCTTAATATAAAAAAAAATTATTAACACAAATTTCGATTAGTTGAAATTGATCGATTTATCAAGTTAATCACAGCTTGTCTAAACATTCGTATATCCACACGTTAAATGGAATTTTTTATTCTCACAATACCTTCACAGTTGACACCTTATTGGAATGCAACGGAAACTGAAAAACAGAAATATAAAATGACAGAAAACAGGAAAAATATGTCATATATAAAGGGGTCTCTCTCTCTTTCTAACTCTCACGCATACGTTTCCATATAAAAACACGAACACAACGCCATTTATTTGATTTATATTTCTGTTTAATCTATGGGAACATCTGTCTCTGATCGTACCCGAATATCTTTCTTATTTTATGGCCTTGTACGTCAAGGTAATTCATAGGGCTCTACTCATATGACGAATGGTTTAATTGTTTGCCCCTTATTTTCATATCTTCGCTTCCAGTTTTCGAATGGATAACAATTTCGACGAACATTCACATCAGTTGTTATCGTTCCAGCTAATGTCACCGAAAGCTTGACAAATCGTTTCATTACATGCAGTAAATGGGCCTCGCTGCCGAACTTCTCAGTTCCAGAGGTCCCTTCTTCCTCACAATGTTGGACTGTGGAGCAGCCTCCCAGAGGAGGTTGTTCAATTGGAACTTCTATCCTCCTTGCATTTTTATTCACATTTACATATTTGGCAATTTATTATTTTTTTCTCTCTTTTACCTCGCCTTCCCTCTTTCTAATGAACACCATATTCTTTGAAAGCTTGAATTTCAAGTCAGTGGCCCTTGTGGTCTTGTTCCATATAAGTAGGTTTCATATTCTGACAAATGATAACAATAATAATAGTTTCCTCGAGCCTTATTTTCAATCTCATTATTTTCTAGCGACCATCGTGAGTGTTTTGTCAAATTCCGTTCTGATCGACTACCTGTACCGCTCCATTTGTGTTTTTGGTTGGTGATTGATGAAAGACTTGCTACAGATTCCTTTAATGAATACTGGTGGTGAACAAAAATCTTTGTTTCATATCTTTCCAGTTAATAATGTGTTACATTATAAGTATTCGTCTTTCCTACCGGTATTTCTACATTAATGGGTCGGTTGCCTGATTTGCCTTCTACATTGCCTTCTATCAAAGGCATCATCCTCCACCAACTCTTTTCTTTCCATATCTTCCGTTTCTTTATAAGAGGCTTATTATAAAAGATATACTTTCTATTTTTTGCATAAGCAAACTGAACAAGAGAGTATTCACTTTTCGATTACTTTCCATCTCTCTTTCTCTCTCCTCACAGAGCCCCTCTACTCTCTCTCGCTTCCTGTAAATGTGAAAATTTCCACCAGAGATTCCTTCTTCACCTTAAAACCTAATTAAAGTTAGACCTTTGCTTCCTGCTCAAAATATTAGTTTTGATATTTCATAGGCAGACCCGGTAGTGTAGAGTGGTTACAAATTTGTACAACTATTATATTAAAAAGTTATTGAGAAGACTGGAAATAAGGAAATGAATAATGAAAAAATCATAACACAGGTAAGATATAAAGTTTTCCTTTCGAGAAAAAAATGACTATTACCAGAACACCAAAAGTTATTTATAAGATTTTTTTCTTGCTTTTGTGTATGTATATTTTTTTATTTGTCTTCTATGAATCTTTTAACTCAATTTTCGACCTTATTCCTTCGTCAGATGGACTTGAAATTGTGCATGGTTACTCAATCGCGAGGACAATACAACCTTGCATGATCAGTAGGTCACCAGTAATCTTTAGTGGCCATACAGTGATTAATCCCAGTATCTCAGGTTTTCAACCTGATCCCTTCGTCCGATGGATTAGAAATTCTACATAGTTACTCATTACCCAGAACAAAACAACCTTGCATGATCAGTAGGTCACCAGTAATCTTTAGTGACCATACAGTGACTAATCCCAGTATCTCAGGTTTTCAACCTGATCCCTTCGTCCGATGGATTAGAAATTTTACATAGTTACTCATTCCCCAGGACAATAAAACCTTACACGAATAGTAGGTCAGCTGTAACCTCTAGTGAACCTACAGTGACGTCTCCCAGTATGCCAGGCATTCGACCTGCTCAATTCGTCTGATGGACTTGAAATATTGCATGCTTACTCAATCCCCAGCAATCCAGTTTTATATCATCAATATACCTGTGGTGACCTCTCGTGAGCCTACAGTGACCTCTCCCGGTATCTTAAGTTTTCGATCTGATCCCTTCGTCCGATAGACTTCAAATTTTTCAGAGTTACTCAATCTCGGGGCAATGCAACCTTATATGATCATAGGTAATAGTCTAGGAACCAAATGCCTCTATCTATTAAAATAAGGGATTTACCTTGAACGGTTCATGAACCCCTTACGTTTATAGGCAATATAATATAAGATAGATTATATATAGTACACCATAATCGGGACGGCTCTCAAAAATCTGGCCTTTCTTACATCTAAATATTGCCATAAATAGCTCTCCTAACTAATCCCTCATATTTGCGTTGGCCACTTTCGTTAACCCTTAAACGCGTAAGAAGTATTTTAGAAATCGTCTCCCGTATGCCGGCGGGGTTCAGGAGTGAGCGCTGAAGCGGAAATAAAGTTTTTTTTTTCAAAAAATCAAAGCACGCTTAATTTTCAAGATTAAGAGTTAATTTTTCGCTCCTTTTTTTATCATTGCCTGAAGTTTAGTATGCAACCATCAGAAATGAAAAAAAAATATTATTTTCATATATAAATATTGGAATATATGACTGCGCAAAAAAAAATTTCATTTATAATTGTATACAAATCACGTTGTGAGCAAAATGGTTAAAGCTAATGACTTTTTTTTTTGTATTGTATACTAATTTGCGATCATTTTGGCATATAACAAATTGTAAAAAGATCAAAGGAACACAGAGAAAATATTATTACAAAATGGTGCATGGATTCGTTATGCACGGATGTAATTTTTTTTTTTTCAAAAATTCACCATAAATCAAAATACTGTGCTAGAGACTTCCTGTTTGTTGCAAAATGAAGAAAATTGATTGAATATTACTAATTTGTAAAATTTTTAGCTTACAGTAGCATTTTTTTTTTACCATTTCGGTCGATTTAAAGTTCACAAAAAGTCAAATGTTTTTTATTTATCGTGATTTATATGCAAATATTTAAAAAATGATAAATGCTACGACTATGAATTATTTTTTGTTGTATTTTACATGAAATTGCACACATTTGCATATAGAAAACTCTATGTAACGGCTAATATAAATTGGTGCAAATATTACGACAATGTGACTCAAGCATTTCGGAGATTTGCGGCCGAGATTCCGCACGCGGAGGGAGGGAAAAAGTTTTATTCAAAAGTTCACCATAAATCGAGATATTTTTGCTACAGACTTCCAATTCATTTCAATATGATGGTAAATAATTTAATTATTACTAGACTGTAAGAGTTTTATCTTACAATTGCGTTTTTCGACCATTTCAGTCAAGTCAGAGTTGACTGAATGTCAATATTTTCTATTTATCATGATTTATATGCAAATCTTTCAAAAACTGATGAAAGTTACGACCATAAGTTATTTTTTTTGTATTTCATATGGAATTGTGCACATCTTCCTTTATAGAACTCCATGTAACGGCTAATATAAAAATGCAAATGTTACGACAATGTGACTCAAGCATTTCTTAGATTTGCGGCTGAGATACCGCGCACGGAGGGAAGGACAAAGTTTTTTTTTTAAATTCACCATAAATCGAAATATTGTGCTAGAGACTTCCCGTTTGTTGAAAAATGAAGGTAAGTGATAGGCAATTACTAGACATTGAGAGTTTTAGCTTACAATTGCGTTTTTCGATCATTTCGGTCGAGTGAAATTTGACTGAATGTCGATTTTTATCTATTTATCGTGATTTATGTGCAAATATTTCAAAAATGATAAAAGCTACGACCATGAGTAATTTTTAGTTGTATTAAATGAAATTGCGTACATTTTCATATATAGAACTCTATGTAACAGCTATTATAAAACGGTGCAAATATTACGACAATGTGACTCAAGCATTTCGGAGTTTTGCTACCGAGATACCGCACGCGAGGGAAGGAAAAGGTTGTTTTTTTTTTTTTTTTATTCACCATAAATCGAAAAATTTTGCTAGAGACATCCCGTTTCTTGAAAAATGAAGGTATGTGATTGAATATTACTAGACCGTAAGAGTTTTAGCTTACAATTGTGTTTTTCGACCATTTCAGTCGAGTCGATCGAATGTCGATTTTATTTTATTTATCGTGATTTATATGTAAATATTTCAGAAATGATAAAAGCTACGACCATGAGTTATTTTATCTTATATACTAAATGAAGTTTCGCACACTTTCATCTATAGAACTCTATGTAACGGCTAATATAAATTGGTGCAAATATTACGACAATGTTACTCAAGCATTTCGGAGATTTGCGGCCGAGATTCTGCGCGTGGAAGGAAGGAAGAAGTTTTTTTCTAAAATTCACCATAAATCGAAATATTTGTTTCAAAATGAAGATAAATGATTGACAATTACGAAACTGTAATAGTTTTATCTTACAATTGTGTTTTACGACCATTTCGATCAAGTCAAGTTTGACTGAATGTAAATTATTTTCTATTTATCGGGATTTATATGCAAATATTTCAAAAAATGATAAAAGCTACAACCATGGCTTTATTTTTGTATTTTACATGTAATTGTGCACATTTTCATATATAGAACTCTATATAACGGCTGATATAAAATGGTGCAAATATTACGACAACGTGACTCAAGCATTTCGGGGATTTGTACCCAAGATACTGGGCGCGGAGGGATGGAAAAAGTTTTTTTTTAAATTAACCATAAATCGAAATATTGCGCTAGAGACTTCCAATTTGTTTCAAAATGATGGTAAAGGATTGAATATTATTAGAATTTGTGATAAAAGTCCTCTGAATGTTTCATGTGAGTAGGGAAAAAGACCCCATTTCGGCTCAACCTCAACACCCAACCCCCAATTCGGCTAACAGGTGATAAACCCCATAAGCTTTCCTTTATTTTAATCTCATGTACATTAACGACTCCACGGGAAAACCACCATATATTTCAATCTAGTTCAGAAGAGAACCCCAAAATGCCTCATTAAAAGGAGAGCCATGGTTTCGCTCAACCCCCCTGAAAATACTCAACCTCATTTTGGCTCAAGACATTCTCTACAGATGAAAAAACCCTCATTTCAGCTCAACCTCAACACTCGACTCCCAATTCGGCTCACATACATTGACCATTAATGACTCCACGGGAAAACCACCAAATATTTTAATCTCGTTCAGAAAAGAACCCCAAAATGGCTCATGAAGAGGAGAACCGTTGTTTTCCTCGACCCGCCTGAAAATACCCAACCCCATTTTGAATCAAGATATTCTTTACAAATGAAAAAAAAACACCATTTCACGACCCCTAGAAAATACCCAGCCACATTTTGGCTCAATGACACCTTGAAAATACTTAACCCCATTTTGGCTCAAGATATTCTCTACGGATGAAGAAAACCATAATTTCATGAACCCTTGAAAAAACCCAACCCCATTTTGGCTCAAGATATACTATATGGATGAAAAAAAAACACCATTTCACATAAATATGAATATAAGTGAAAAAATTCGAAGTCCCTTAACCTAACCCAACCTAACCTAACCCAATCTAACCTAACCTATTCCAACCTAACCTAACCTAACCCACCGAGTGAAAAAATTTCAAATCCCTTAACCAAACCTAACCTAACCTAACCCACATGAAATACCCAACCCCACCCCATTTTGGCTCAAGATATACCCTTTGGACAAAAAACCTCCATTTCACATAAATATGAATATGAAGGAAAAAATTCTAAGTCCCTTAATCCACATGAGTGAGTATATGAAAAGATATGAATACAAGTAAAATAAATTATAACTCCCTTAATCTGACTTTCTTCATGACTCACTGACAGATATCTAAACTCCATTCAAATTAAGATATGCACCTGATAAGCGCCCACAACAGTCACTGTTTCTCAGTCACTCACTGCCAGGTGAACAACATGTCATATCACGTGATACTATGAATTCTAAAAGAATTCTAAGCTCCATTCAAATTCAGATAAGCAGCTAATAGACACCCACAACAGTCACTCTTTCCCTGTGACTTGCTGCCAGGTGCACAATATGTCATATAGCGATGGTGCGGATTCACACGAGGCATACAACACGATGTGATTATCACAGCTCGATAACCCATCTCCATGTCCAGTGTTGTACACACAACACTCACACACACACACACGTATGAGGTTTTAGCAAAACCTCATATGAGTGAGTATTAGATTAAAGTAAATTCATTATAATTGAATTATGAGTTGTTAATACTTTTCCAACCTTTTGATCTTTTTCTAGTTTTAAGTTTATTAATAAGCTAGCGTCGTTTTTCGTATATTTAAGCTTTTCTTAGTTTAATGAACTCTGTTAGGGAGTCATATGACTTCGCAGTTTTGCTTTGTTTACCACCTTCTCCCCCGGTATTAGTGAACCACTGAAGTGCCTTATTAACGATCGTTGTTTTTCTCTCCTATGAGCTGTGTTGACTCAAGTGGAAGGCTTGATCGTAAGGGTGGTGATTCGTGACAGGGTTAGTTCGAGTTCCTCCTCACAGCCTGACGCTTTGGCATTTAAACTTTGGTCACCTCTGCAGTTTTGTACGGAGATTTGGAGATTTGGATCACGGCTTCTTTAATCCCTCGCTGCCTTGTGTGTGGTCGCTGGTGTTTGTCACCCACGGCATTCATCAGCCACGCCCCTTCCCTCGTTCTTCGGAAGGATTCCGAACGAGTTGGCCCGTGTCTACTGAGAACGGCGCAGTTTGTGGCGTGCGAGAACCGTTGACGTCCCGGATTCTCGGAGGCTACCACCCTCGGTGTTCCCGTGGTATTTTGGGTTGCCTGCAGGCATTGCAGCTTGACCCGGTTGACCTCGGCATCAGCGTCAGTGAGTTCTTGGAACTCGTGGAGACAAGTAGGGCGGCTTTCTACAGGTATGAGATATTTTTGTAACTATTAAGACGATCGTGGATCGCTGAGTACCTGTAGATTTGCACGCCCCTGATTGCAGTACGGTCTTCTGGATCTTGTATGACCTGAGGAGATGATTCTCTAAGCCTATTGGGATTATTACTTTGCATCTATTTGTAAGATTATTTTTCGTAATTCATTGTTTATTTACTTAAGTTTAGTTTAGCATTTAAGTTAGTTTGTCTGTGTTAGGTAGGAATAATATTAAGTTTCCCATTTATTTTCTCTTGCTTCCTTCTACCTAACTTATTTTATTAGTTTAGATTTTTCTGGCCAGTAATTTGACAGGTACCTGCCTGAAGTGTCTCATTTAAAATTTCCTATTTCTAATCTTAGGGTTTAATTTAGCTGTAGGTGATCTTTTAAAGATCTTAAGGTTGGTTTTCCCTTGATTTATACATTCATTTATTTTGGTTATTATTGTTACCAACCATTACCTCTTTTTGTGTGTTTGTAAATAAATATTGTAACTTTTGTTGAGGTGTTTGTTCTATTGTTCCTGAGTTGCTGTGTTACATTTTTACTGACCGCAAATTCTGAGTAGAGACAAGAACCCTTGAAATTACGGCCGTAAATAAGGTCGTAACAGTGAGATAAAAAGATGACTGTAACCACCTGCACACACATGCACTAATAATTCTGCAGGTTTCGCTGATGCGAGTTAATTAATCCCCGAGACCGGATGTGAAAAGACATTTACGATTGCTACCACCAGTATATAAGCTCACATGATAGTATGAATGCAAAAAAGATTTGTAAACTCCATTCAAATTCAGATAAGCATTTAATAAGCACCCTCACCATTTCTCTGCGGTCTCACTGCCAGGTGCACAACATGTTATATCGCGTTGGTGTGACTGTGCTACTCAAAGCAGTAAAGAATGAGGACAGAAACATAACTAAAGTGCACGTCACAAGTTTTTTACAGGGCAAGCCATCATACACCCTACATAAAACCACACGCAAGCGTTTCCTTAGGAGGAAAATCATATCTTTCAAACCTTGAACTATGGCCAGCACAGATCTGGCCGACAATTCAAAACTCACTCCACACAATGAAAGTTATAGATATCTGCTATTCTTCATCAACCAATTTTCAAGGTATTTATGCGTCCTCCCTCCGAAAAATAAAGACGATCTCAGTACGCGATACTCTGAAAGTGCTTCTAGAATCTAGCAATTTTTCAGGTCTGTCCCATCTGAAGAGCGACAACGGTAGGAACATTATAACAAACATGTGAGGAAATACCTAAAAAGTAGGAATGTGTTTTTATGTAGCGTCTATTCGTGGGAAATTAAAGCTTCTATAGCTGAAAGGGTAATAAGAACCATTAAAAACCGAACATACAAATACCTTACACACAAGAACACATTGACACCCAAGGAGGTGCATGCGATGAAGACTATAGCAGACATTAAAAGCCAGTTCTTGAGAAAGTATAAAAACACCTTTCCAACAATGGGCCGCATCAGTTCAACCTTGAACGTTGGAGACTCCATATGCATAGCTGACAAAAATCCTGAATGCTGCTTTCAGGAGAGGATGCACATTTCAAACACTCTAGAAATTTTCAAAAGGAAGAAGCTCGTCACTCTGCAAAATCCTACAGCTTACATCTTAGAAAATTTATCAGGAGAAGATATAAAAGGTGCATTCTACAGAGAAGAATTAATACCTACCGAATTGCCTGAAACCTACAACATTGCCATCTTAGGGAGTAGGAGGAGAGGCAACAGAGCGCAATATTATGTTAATTGGAAGGGTTATCCTGCTCAATTTAATTCGTGGGTTGACGAATCCAAAATTGTGCGGACATGATTTGTAAAAAGGAAGCTTTAATACGTAAAAACAAAGATTTTATTTTATTCATGTGTAGTTTTTCCCCCTCCGAGAGGAGCAGAGTATACTTCCACATTAAGCAGAGCATTTATCGCTACCATATCTGAAATACTTAGAAATTTTCTTCACGGTAATCTGACTAGAGAAACAACCCTCATTAAGCTCCGAAGGTGAAAGAATGAAATCCGTCAAGTATCCTAGAAAACAACAATATTAGCGGGGAGGAAAACATTGAAGAGTCGCAAAGGTGGCGCTATTCTGTCCGTTTTACATCCTTTAGCAGCCAGTTTGATAGGAAGTCTTTTTAAATAGGAAAATAAAAGAAATAAAGGATTTCTACGTTATATTGGCCATCATGTATGAGATGTTAACAAAAGGTCGGGAAACTTGTGGTAACAGTGTCGGCAATAAAAACAGCAACAACGTTAATAACCATAGTGTCAATAGCGACTACAATAATAATAATAATAATAATAATAATAATAATAATAATAATAATAATATTGTTAACAGCATCATTGCAGGTGGTGAAGAAAGTACTGGGGGAGGTAGGGTAATCACATGTGTGGGTGAGTTATATATTCCTCTTAACGGGCAGAGAAGCGCAAATTTTCACATGAAGGCTAAAACATTTACACCTCCACCTCGTTTACCTCCTGTTAGGGATAACCGTGTGAAGAAGAAGGAGAACCGCTAATTTTGAATGTACTCAACCGCGAAGTTACCCGCAAAAAAATAAATCCCGAACTGACTAGTGTTATTCCTATATTGTTAAAAGATCATCAGATAACGTATGTAACAGCCTTAGTTAATCGTCTACAAAATTCAGACGCGATTGAATGGAATGAAGAAGGAAACCTGTCCCACCCGCTTAATGGATATAACATTTTAGATCTGGCTAGAGATTCTCAAATGGATAAGAAGACGGATGATAGCAACATACCCAGTTATAATTATCTAATCGAACATGGAGGTATTAGTGAACGGATGGTGAGAAATATAGCAATAAAAAAACAGATAGAAGCATGGCACAATTCGGTTAAGAATGGAGGTAGCGGAACAATGAAGAACAGGGTAGCAAAGAAAAGGAGGGATTTTTGGCTGCCATATTCATGCATCACGAAATTATCAGAGGTGGACCTGTTCATTCCTGCGGGTGTGATAAACTTTCAAAGGGAGCAGTTGTATCGGTGTATCACAAAATTATCAGAGATGAACCTGTTCAATTGTGTGTGCGCGATAAAGTTTCAAAGGGAGGCGGACCTTAGCATGAATCACGGCGATGGGGAGGAGAGGACATAGAAACCCTGGCAAGTTTAAGAGTGCATTAGTGTATTTAAGCTCACTGAGTGTTGATATGCACACTCCCATTCACTGGGTTAGTTGAAGACATCGTGAGGGTTTACCCCTACGCTGACATCGCAGGTCACTGTTACAACAAAATAGGGACTAGTTATGCTTCACTCCATCACTGTGGGAGAGAAGGTACCGCCATTCTGACAGCACCCGAAGGAGAGAATACGTTCAATGCTGAAAAACCCGACCTTCCCATCATCTTCACGTTGTTAACCCAAAATGGAATTGGTGTGCCCATGGAAGACAATTAATTCGCGAAATCGAGTGTAATGTATTCTAAGGAAGAAGACCATGTGGAAAGGTTGTGGAACGATACAATAGAAATGGGATACAATCACTTCTATTCAGCATTGACTATTCCCCACAGGTATAGGACAAAGAGGTCGCGTGAACTGTGTCTGGTTAAACCAATACCTACCTGTGATTATCTCCTTTGGCGAGCAGATGAAGCGCCATGGAAAGGTCACATGCATAGTTGTCAAGGAGTCAGTTCTATCCTTCATGGAAGAGAAGTGTGCGGGAGATGTGCGGTTGAAGGATTCATTTTCCAAATTGAGACATTTGGAAGTGATGGATACAGAGAAATTAAACCTGTGGTTTGAACTAAGTGTAGCTCTGTGACCCTCTTATATAAAAAAAAAAAAAAATTTTGTCAACCTGTATATGTTCATGAGTATGTATGTATGTTCCATTATTTTGTATAACAAATACAATAATTTTTGTTATACTTTTTATTAATCCCTTCTAAGCTGTGTGGTATATATGACCTCAATAACGTGTATTACCAGCATTGTGTGTTGAGCATGAGTAGTGATTACATCGTATATGTGAATAGCGGGGTGTGCCTGGATTTATTTGCCAAAAAACTGACTGTGTAAATTTATAAACAGGTTGGCCACTCCTATAACAATCAAAAGATGTAGAATATGAATTAGGTGTCATAGGGGTTACACTCCCAAACAAATACTACACCATCACACCAGAAGATGAAGATTTCACACTTCAGTTTAAAGTCACCTTTAATCAGAGTTCGACAACTCACTCATATGCTATTACGTATGTTCCCGTTGTTGGCTTACTAGCGGGTGATATGAATAGATTGACTAGAGCACTCAATACAGACATTACAGAACAACTGGAAACGTTTTATGGTGCATACCTTCGGGGTGCTATTTGTAAGGATGAGTTATTTTCATGGAATGATAATTTGAAGAGGATGAACCTCACATATGGGAATCCTGAGGTTGCGAAAGTAGAAGGAGTTGTTACAGTTGTTGTAAAGTTTAGCGTTAGGACTGCACGTTTATTGGGGTTTAGCAAAGGAATGCAATACATGATTTATGGTGTTAGGGTGTTGAGAAATCATCACTCCAAAACTCCCTATCTTGATGATCTCAGTATCAATTAGGTTTACTTATTGCTGGGTGATAAAACAGTAAATATCCTCGACTGTTTTACGTTGGAATGTGGACAGGGTAAAGATTCGCTTAGCACAGTTTATAAACCTTTAAATACAAATGTGGTAGATTACATTTTCATTAGTGTGACAAATCAGAAAGGGGAGGACATTAAGTTTATTGAAGGTAAAAGCATGACATGTACCCTTCATATATGACCTAGATGAGCGAAATTATGTGCAGTACTTCACCAGTATGACAGGTGAACACAATATATATGTGAGCATTCTTGGCTGATTGGACAAGAACGTGAATAACTCGGCGTCCGGGTTTGTGAATAGGTTACCTGCTCCTATATTCCTACCGAATGTAAGCGAATATGAAGTGGGTCTAGCTCCGATCATGTTTCTGGGAGTTTATTTTGCTCTATTATCAAGAGATAAAGAATTCTCCCTCCAGTTTGTTACTAAAAGATTTAAAAATAATAAGCGCGCCTATATCTATAGACCGACGACGGCTGTGTTAGCGGGGGACATGAAAAGACTGGTGAGGGCACTTAACAAGGATATTTTTGAACATTTAAAAATATATTTTGACAGCGAATACAAAAACGTTTTCAACAGTAATGATGTATTTGGTTGGGATGCAGACAGCAGGAGAATTATTATCCCTCATGTAAAGAGAGGGAAGATTGGGGTGGGGGACATTGTCCGTCAAATTCAGTAATAAAGTAGCCAGATTGCTGGGTTTTAAAAATAATACTGCATACAAAGTTTACAGCCTTGATGCGTTGAATGCCCATCTCTCAGTTGATTCCTTACCTGATAATTGAGGTGTAAATTATATGTATGTGTACACCAATATTGTTCAACCGACTGTTTTTGGAGGGAAACTAGTAAATATATTGGATTGTTTTACATTGGAGAGCGGCAAAGGGAAGGGGATACACAATATAATATACAAAGCACTGAATACGAACATTCTAGAACAGATTTCAATCATCATCACCGACCAGAATGGAAGGCGCATTCATTTCAATAATGACTCGAGCATCACCTGTGTGCTTCATATAAGGCCGAGATAGGGAGGTATGTATAAAAATCGCATTCTTTTCCACCTTTACGTTAATCACTTTCGCGATCTCGTGTAATTAACAACGCTCAAATGAGCGCTCTGCATAATATTCAAGGGAAGGATTAAAATTTTTTTAAAAAGGTATGAGGGTCATCTTCTCCCCACCCTTGGAGGTCGAATTTAAAACGTTGTTCTTGTCTGAGCCCTTAAGAAAGGGAGTGGGTCTAGAGGACATTTTGGTCTTCTATCCGAGTCATACAAGAAGTGGAGGTGTATTTTCAGCCATGGCTGGCATTGCATGCAGGCTACTCCCTTCAGTTAAAGAGTTTGGTAGATCGGTGCTTTCGGATGTAGTGAATGATCAGCGGCTTCTGAGGGAATCTTTAAAAAGGAACAGAGTGACAGCTCTCAAAAGTACAGGTAGACGCATTCTAAGCAATAATGGGAGGGTCGACAGGAAAAGGTTGGGTGGAGTGAAACGTACACTCGCGTGATCGGCTACGAAGACGAGGAAGTAGAGAAGAAAGAAGAATGGATGGATTAAATCGAGAAGTAAATATAACAAAGATGTGTATGATCTTTAATTCATTCACCCTTTGGCAGAGGGCACGCACACCTGCATTCCCTCCCTCTATCAATTTTTGTGAAATGGCAGGTGGGGTTCCAAATGTGCCAGGAACAGGAAACAAGGTTCCCGTCTCTTCATATATTGTGGGCATCTTAGAATTGTTCCCAAATGTTCGATTAATTCAAAGAAATGTTTGATCTCATACCTAGCAACAATTCTATTAATCAAATCCTTATTGATAACTATATCGAGTTTTGTATTAACGGTGTTGCAGGCTCCTTCTTGGATTTGTCGAGTACAGCTTTGAAATTATACATCACAGTGGTTAGGGGCGGTGCTCAGCTGCTGAATGATGCGCATGTTGCACTCATTAACAGTATAAGCAATATGCTTTTAAAATCCGTCTCTGTGTTTTTGAACGAAAAGTTGGTGGAATTGTTTCCTGTTTTTAACTATCAATCATACATGTAAATGCTCAAGAGTATGAAAACTAGTGTGCTACCAACTTTTGGTATATGAGTGGGTTTTTCCACGATGATTTTCACGCCACGCATGGTGTTACACAAATCTATACAGCCGCTTCTTTCGGACAGACGAGTAGGTGTGAAACACGGGTGATGAGCTCAGTTAACACGAGAGGGGTTCACACATACTTTCCACTCCTTGTAGATCTAGCAAGAATAGACATGTATTTGTTGGGTTCCGTGGATTTGAGGATAAGGCTCGAAATGGCCAATAGCAACTGGGTGATGGAGGCCTACACCGACACTCACTTAAATTATCTGAATATAGAAAAAGGCAAGTTATGGATTGATCAGGTTAACCTCCATTTTAACACCATGGCCACTTTAAACGCAGCTATAGCGGTTAGCCCTATGCAATATGTATTTGATAAGACTTTATGTAAAACATATGTTGTTGGGCAGAATGAGGATTCCATTTTAATAGATAAACTTTTCAACACCTGTATACCTGAAAAGATTACGTTAGCTATGATTGGTATGCAAATGTTTTCAGGGAATTATGCGGCCAATAGTTTGTACGTTGGAGCATACGACTTGAGTAGCTTGCACATCACTGTTAATGGGAATACATTGTATAATACCTACTGTCATTTTCCTAATACTGACACACAATTGTTTCATGAGATGCAGAAGTCAATAGGAGGTGGTCATGATAACCTCATAACCTACAACAGTTTTAAAAATGGAAGGGCTGTCTATTGTTTTAGCTTCATCACGGAAGAGGTTGAAGATTCAATGCCGGTTGAAATTTCAGCTAGTTTGAGAATATCTATAAAGCTTGGAACAGTCGCGCCTCATCCTTGCATGATTTTATTGTTCAGAGACACCAAGGTTATTTTAACAATTGATTCAGATAGTCATTCAGTGTGATGTTAGGGGTTAGGAGTGATGGATACGAAAGATATTGAGACTGCATTACAAGGTTTGCTAGGGCGTTATTAAATATTTAGGTTTGTTCACTTTGGATGAAGTGGGCATATTCATAATACCTGTGAATAGAGATAAACCGTTAGTTTTTATATTTAATACTCTGCCTTCAGCTTCTAGTATCAATGTTGTTGGACACTGGGTGTGTTTTTATATTGACTGTTCACCTTGGGATACAGTCTTCCTTTTTGACAGTTATGGTATAAACCCTAAAATTTATTCAGGCGGCTTCTCGACTTTTCTCCGCACAAATTCAGGATTTGCCCTTCACTAGTTCATTAGGCAGATACAGCCAGATAATTCTTACAAGTGCGGTCTTTACACTGTTTTTTTTGTTCACTGTACAAGTCATAGAGGGTTGAAATCAGTTTTGTTGTTAATGAACCTTGTCTTCTCATTGTGTCTTTTGGAAAGTAATGACAGGTGGGTGACGGAATACTATTTCAAGTATCTCAAAAGGGTGAAATGTTCTCATTGATGTTGTTACTTTACATCATATAATTATTTTTTATTTCATGCAAGCATTCGGTTCTTCTAAGTCCCATTATTTCTCTTCCTTAGGATGAGCAGGTAAGGAGGGGCCATTCCGCACAGGCCATGGGTGGAGGACGAATGTCAAGCAGTACATGATAATGAATATAGAAGATTATGCTTTTTTTGTGTAAAATTGTTAAGCAGTTTGAGGTTGGTGATAAGGAGTTGTGGCTGTATTGTTTTTAAATGCATCTCAGGAGACAGGTGTGATTCTGACACTTGTTAATGTGTACCGGTTTATGTTAAAAAAAAATATGTGAATGATCATAATTGGTTTTAATTACCCTCATTCTTTATTGTTCAACCTTTCATTGAGTTTTATTACGTTAGGTTATGGAGTTTAGAAATCTTTTTGCATTCATACTACCATGTGATATGACGTTGTGCACCTGGTAGTGAGTGACAGAGAAACGGTGACTGTTGTGGGTGCTTATCAGCTGCTTATCTGAATTGGAATGGAGTTTAGAAATTTTTTCGCATTCATACTATCACGTGATATGATGTGTAGAGCACCTGGAAGTAAGTCATGAAAAAAGTCAGGTTAAGGGAATGATAATTTAATTTACTTGTATACATATCATTTCATATACTCACTTAGGTGGGTTAAGGGACTTAGAATTTGTTCCTCATATTCATATTTTTCATATACTCATGTGGGTTAGGTTAGGTTAGGTTAGAATTTGTTACTCATATTCATATTTTTCATATACTCATATGAGTTAGGTTAGGTTAAGGGACTTAGAAATTTTTCCCTCATTTCATACTTATGTGAAATGGTGGTTTTTCATGTGAAGGGTATATCTTGAGCCAAAATGGTGTTGGGTATTTCACGTTGGTTTGATTAGGTTAGGTTTGGTTAAGGGATTTAGAATCTTTTCACTCGGTGGGTTAGGTTAGGTTGGGTTAGGTTAAGGGACTTAAAATTTTTTTACTCGGATTCATACTTATGTGAAGTGGTGGTTTTTTCATCCGTATAGCATATTTTGAGCCAAAATGGGATTGGGAATTTTTGGGGGGTCGTAAAATGGTGTTTTTTTTCCGTCCATAGAGAATATCTTGAGCCAAAATGGGGTTAGGAATTTTCAAGGGGTCATTGAGCCAAAATGGGGTTGGATATTTTGTAGGGGTCATGAAAAGGTGTTTTTTTTTCATCCGTTGAGAATATCTTGAGCCAAAATGGGATTGGGTATTTTCAGGGGGGTTGAGCAAAACCACGGTTCTCCTCTTCATGAGCCATTTTGGGGTTCTTTTCTGAACTAGAGTGAAATATTTGGTGGTTTTCCCCTGGAGTCGTTAATGGTCAACATATGTGAGGTTAAAATAAAGGCAAGCTTATGGGGTTTATCGCCTGTGAGCCGAATTGGGAGTCGGGTGTTGAGGTTGAGCTGAAATTGTGGTTTTTTCATCCGTAGAGAATATCTTGAGCCAAAATGGGATTGGGTATTTTCAGCGGGGCCGAGCGAAGCCACGGTTCTCCTCTTCATGAGGCATTTTGGGGTTCTTTTCTGAACTAGATTGAAATATTTGGTGGTTTTCCCGTGGAGTCGTTAAAGATCAAAGTACGTAAGGTTAGAATATAGGCAAGCTTATGGGGTTTATAGCTTTCTCCTGTGAGCCGAATTTGGGGTCAGGTGTTGAAGTTGAGCCGAAATGGGGTCTTTTTCCCTACTAATGTGACTGGGAAAAGAAGTTACCTTGTGGTTGTTATGCAAGTTCTTAAATTATAATAGAGTTGTTGTCAGTAATGAATGTAACTCCGTGTTAAAGGTCAGCAGAAACAAACACCCAAGAAAACTTAATATTTAATACTTGATAGATAGAAAAATTAAATCAACCTTGAGGGATATAATAAATGCTTCAATATCTTAGTAACAACCAGGAAGGACGAATACTGGTCCTTATAATCCCACTGCATCCCCTAAAATAGGAAAGCTAACCCCTATCAAAGAGGAAATAACAGTAAATAATAAAAGAGTTGTTTGGATCCAACAATTTTTCTATCCAGAACAAAAACAACCCTAATACTAATTCAGAGGGAGAAAATAGGCAGAGTAAGTAAAACAAGAAACAATTTGAAGTCCTATCTATTACAACAAAGCTAGAAAGACGCACAAATGACCCATCAGGTGACGTTATAAAGTCACACCACAAACATGGTTAAATATATGTACATATTTAAATAATTCAAATTCTGTATAGTTATTATATCAGTGAAGGCATCAGAAGTGAGATAATCCAAGGACCGTGATCCATTCGTCAAAACAGCCATCAGAGCAAGTCATTAACGCTAGAGCATAAATATAAAGGGAAGACGATCCTGAACGAAAATCAGTGACACTGTCTTACCTGGCGACAGCCCCCCTACAGATCATCTCACGAGCTAGCAAGCTCCCAAATAGGCCGAAGAGAACAGCAGAACGGAGAGTAACAGGTTGCAGGTAAATATCCAAAACTACCGGGAAGAAGCGTTGGCACCAATTCCCTGGGAAATCCTCCTCAACAAGGAAAAGGAGGAAGAACACAAGTTGCAGGTGACAGGGGTATTACCAGCTTACCACGGATGAGGCAGGAAATACTCGAGTCGCAGGTGACAGGGGTACCTGCGAGCAACAGTCTAAGGCTTCAATCCAAATCATGGTCCAAAAAAACTCCCAAATAATCGTCATACAAAGTCCAAATCAGCCGGCTGCTAAGAGAGTATATTAGGGGAGTGATATAGCTGGAACTGACTCGGTCCGAGCGCCAACGTCCAGGTATCACCATCATAAACACTCGTAAAAATCCGGAAAAACAATCGTTAAAACGATAGTTCAATAATACATGCAAACAGGGAGGAGGCGCCTAACCACACTGTGTATTGTTACGTTAAGCAGTGAAATGACACGACAACGGACACTAAACTTCAAAATAACGTAAACAAATACTCTCAGAAAACGATGGGTATAGGCAAATAAAAATAATTTCAGCTTTTCTATATATATTTGTGTCTTATTCTTTTATTTGCTTCTTGTTGTTGTGTGCCACGATACAAATATATAACATTATACATCATATCACAGTTGACTTGACCATATTGGTGTTACTTGTTTGTGTTTAGTGGAGATGAAAATTAAGGTTTTTGAGGTAGCATTCAGTTTTGAGCAAATAATATATTTATTATTCATATGAAATAATAATTCTGTATATGTATGTAATCCTTGACAAATTGTGCAAATTTTGATAAGTTTTCCATAATTTAACCATAATACTTTGTGATTTACCGCTAAATCCCTGAGGATTAACATAACTTTTTTCGGTAAATTGGGAAGAAGAGTTGTTTTGCATATGATAAAAACAGTTTAAATGTAAATATATTTTATTTTACTATATACTGTCACAAAGCACATTGACTCATTGTTATCTAACAAAAATAGTATTTGGCTATTTGAACAAACAAGCATAAGGCATAGCAGATAATTAGAGTACTCAGTGATACTGAGATAGATTTATATATGGCTCTATTAATAGCAATATCAAGATGTTCGAAAGGTCAGATTTTCAAGAACTGTCCAGATTATGGTATGGTACACACTAATCTACCATAAAAATGCATAAACTCATAAGGGTAAATCTCAATTTTGGTCACTGACTCATTGACTATAAGGAGTGACCTCTAGTGACCCTCCAGTGACGTAAGTCCGTTGCTAGACTCTTATAAAGTTTCCTACAGAATTGCAAGATGCAAAAAAGCCTACAACGTAGCAGGAACCTTGGTATTACGTGCTGCTATTGACATGGTGGAAATAATGCTAGGTGAATCAAGTGCTAAACAGTTACGCAGCATTCCTCTCGGAGATAATACAGTTGGGAGAAGAATTTTAGACATTAGTGTCGATTTCTGCGGTCAGTTGACAGATGTACTTAAATATTTACATTTCAGGTTGCAAGTAGATGAGGCTACTGATATAGTGACAGATGCTCATTTAATAACATGTGGACGCTATATATCTGCCAATGAAATTAAGGAAGTTCTGTTGTTTTGTAGAGCCACAGTAGCTGAGGTGTTCAATATGATTGACAGTTTTTTCAGTGAACATGGAATAAACTGGGAAAACTACTTTGTCTTGTGTAAGCTTTGGTGAGAGAGAAGGCTCCACACGCTTCGTGGGCGCACTGCCTGCTTCATAGACAGGCGCTTGCATCAGCGGTATGAATGAAGAATTACGTAATTTGCTCAAAAATGTTGTCAGGGTTATAAATTATATAAAGAACAGTCCGTTAAAAGGAAGACTTTTTGCAAAGTTATGTAAAGATTTTGGAGCATAACACAATGCTCTCTTATATAACTGTGAATCAAGCTGGCTATACTGTGGAAAAGTACTTCAGTGAGTGTATGAACTTAGAAATGGAATTGCTACATTCCTTTGTGAACAAAAAAACAAAGACGGAGATTTGTTCACTGATGATTATTTCATTCACAGACTTGCTTACATGGTTGCCCTTTTTTATGAGCTTAACCATCTGAATCAGTCTATCCAGGGGTTTCACATGAATATTTTCACACAGAGTGACAAAATAAGTGCATTTATGAAGATAATTGAATTATGGAAAAAGAATTTCTTAAATATTCTAACAAAGAAGGTAGAAATTAACTTCTTACTGACCATTTGAACACTGCTGTGGAAGTTTTCATTTTACTTCAAAGATGTAGACTTAAGTGGATACGAAAATAAGGAACCCATTTGGTGATAACTCTACAAGCCGATTGTCTACATCTGACCAGAAGCAACTTATTGATTTGTCATGTGACGGTTCACTGAAACGTGTGTTTAATGCAGAACATTTGCATACATTTTGGCTGCAAGGTAAAGAGGAGTACCCTTCCTTGTCATCGAACACCATTGACATTTTATTATGCTTTGCAATGTCATACTTATGTTAAATCAGGGTTCAGTGCTGTTGCGGTTCTCAAAACAAAATGCCGTTCTCGCTTAGCAATAGAAAAAGAAGTATGGGTCGCACTTTCATCACATCCTTCAAGGAAGGCAGGGGGGCCAGAGAATGAGCCATTCAATGAAGGGTGGCGAGAATTAGAAAAGGTTAGAAAACACGACTGGTGCAATGTTTCCAGTTCGGTTCAGGATGCGGTTACTGGTAATAAGACAGTAGCACCGTGACCATCCTGAACCTAAGCGCCTCGTATAAAACTGTTATTTGAAGAAATTATCAAGACAATGAATAGTGTGTTCGTTCATTCTTTATCGGTTCTAATGTCTGTAAATGCGCATTTGAAATATGGAAAAGTTTCTGAGTAAATGCAAAAGGAAAGAAACTGAAAGTGTACCTCACTCCAGTAAATGTGGTGAAAGTAGCAACCATATGAAAACGAGAAATTATGACGACAGCTATCTCTCACTTGGATTCACATCTACTGTTGTTAGTGGAAAGGGGAGACCTCAGTGTGCATTATGTTTAAAGATTTAGGCCATGGACAGCATGAAGCCAAGCAAATTGAAGTGTCATTCATCTTGAAACGCAGCACCCTGAACATGTTGGCAAAACCTTGGAGCTTTTCAAAAGGAAACTTAACGAATTTAGTAAGCAGAGGCGGGCTTTCACGAAGACATCTACCACTGCAGTAAGTCCTTTACTTGCCTCTTATAAAGTTTCCTCCAGAATTGTAAGATGCAAAAAAACCCACAACATAGTAGAAAAACTTTGGTATTACCTGCTGCTAATGACATGGTGGAAATAATGCTAGGTGAATCAAGTGCCAACAACTTTAGCGTCGATTTTTGCCATCAGTTGACAGATGCACTCAGATATTCGCATTTTGGGTTACAAGTAGATGAGGCTACTGTTGAAGTGAAAGATGCTAATCTAATAACTTATGTACACTATATATCTGCCAATGAAATTAAGGAAGATCAGAGGTGTTCAATATTATTGATAATTTTTTCAGTGAACATGGAATAAACTGGGAGAACTGCATTGGCGTTTGAACTGACGAAGTCCAGTCCATGTCAGGACAACATGCTCAACTGCAAGCTTTGGTGAGTGAGAAGGCTTCACACGCTTTGTGGACGCACTGCCTGCTTCATAGACAGGCGCTTGCATCAAGTGGTATGAATGAGGAATTAGGTAATTTGATCAAAGATGTTGTCAGGGTCGTAGTTTACATAAAGAACAGTCCGTTAAAAGGAAGACTTTTTGCAAATTATTGTAAAGATTTTGGTGCAGAACACACTGCTCTCCTATATAACTTTGAATCAAGCTGGCTATCCCGTGGAAAGGTACTTCAGTGAGTGTATGAACTTAGAAATGGAATTACTACATTCCTTTGTAAACATAAAAGCAGCGATGGATATTTCTTCACTGATGATTATTTCATTCAAAAACTTCCTTGCATGGTTGAAATTTTTGAGGAACTTAACCATCTGAATCACTCTATGCATGGGCCTCACATGAATATTTTCACACAGTGACAAAATAAGTGCATTTATGAAGAAAATTGAGTTATGGAAAAGGAATTTAGAATATAACATATTCGATATATTTCCAAATTTACAAGAATTTCTTAAATATTCTAACACAGAAGGTGGAAATGAACTGTTTGCTGACCACTTGAACACTCTTCTGAGGGAGTTTTCATTTTGCTTCAAAGATGTAAAAATAAGTGGATATGAAAGGACAAGGAACCCATTTGGTGATAACTCTACAAGCAGATTGTCTACATCTGACCAGGAGCAACTTATTGATTTGTCATGTGACAGTTCACTGAAACGTGTGTTTAATGCAAAACATTTGCATACATTTTGACTGCAAGTTAAAGAGGAGTACCCTTCATTGTCATCGAAGACCATTGACATCTTATTACACTATGCAACATCATACCATTCTCCCTTTAGCAATAGAAAAAGAAAAGAGGGTGGGGGGGGGGGGGGGCAAAGAGAATGAGTCATTCAATGAAGCGAGGCAAAAATTAGAAAAGGTTGGAAACCGCTATATTAAAGAATTATAAAAGATAACGCAAGTGACGTTTTGCAAATATAGAAATTATACTGATTGATCTACAGTGACTGGTGCAATGTTTCCTGTTCGGTTCAGGTTTTAGTCAGGGACAGTACTCTGCTTAGGGATGCGTGACCACAGCAGAGTGGGTGTGGTTACCGATAATAAGACAGTAGATCCGTGACCATCCTGGACCTAAGAGCCTTGTATAAAACAATTAACTGCAGAAATTATCAAGACAACAAATAGTGTGTTCGTTTATTCTTTATCTCTTCTCATGTCTGTAACTGCACATTTGAAATATGGAAAATTTTCTGAGAAAATGCAAAAAGAAAGAAACTGAAAGTGAACCTCACTCCAGTAAATGTGATGAAAGTAGCAACTATACGAAAACCAGAAATTATGACGACAGCTATCTCTCACTTGGATTCACATCTACTGTTGTTAGTGGAAAGGAGAGACCTCAGTGTGTGTTTTGTTTAATATTTTGGTTATGGACAGCATGAAACCAAGCAAGTTGAAGCGTCATCTTGAAACACAGCACCCTGACCATGTTGGCAAAATCTTGGAGTTTTTCAGAAGGAAACTTGACGAATTCAGTAAGCAGAAGTGGGCTTTCATGAAGACATCTACCACTACAGCAAGTCCTTTGCTTGAGTCTTAAAAAAAATCCTACAGAATTGCAAGATGCAAAAAAGCCAACACCATAGCAGAAACCTTGGTATTACCTGCTGCTATTGACATGGTGGAAATAATGCTAGGTGAATCAGATGCTAACAAGTTACAAAGCATTTCTCTTGCAGAAAAATTTCAGACATTAGTGACGATTTGTGCGGTCAGTTGACAGATGCACTTAAATATTCGCATTCTGGGTTGCATGTAGATGAGTCTACTGATGTAGTGAAAGATACTTGTTTAATAACTTACGTACACTATATATCAGCCAATGAAATTAAGGAAGATCTGTTGTTTTGTAAACCTATTACTGATAGAGCTAGAGCAGCAGAGGTGCTCAATATGATTGACAATATTTTTCAGTGAACATGGAATAAACTGGGAGAACTGCTTTGTCCTGTGTACTGATGGAGCCCAGTCCATGTCAGGACGTCATACTTGGTGCAAGCTTTGGGGGGAGAGAAGGCTCCTCCACACGCTTCATAGACTCATTGCCTGCCTCATAGACAGGAACTTGCATCAAGCGGTATGAATGAAGAATTAGGTAATTTGCTCAAAGATGATGTCAGGGTTATAAATTACATATAGAACAGTCCGTTAAAAGGAAGACTTTTTGCAAAGTTATGTAAAGATTTTGGAGCAAAACACACTGCTCTCCCATATAACTGTGAATCAAGCTGGCTATCCTATGGAAAAGCACTTCAATGAGCGTATTAACTTAGAAAAGGAATTACTACATTCCTTTGTGAACATTAAAACAGAGATGAAGATTTCTTCACTGATGATTAAATCATTAAAAAACTTGCTTACATGGTTGATATTTTTGAGGAACTTAACCATCTGAATCAGTCTATGCAGGGGCCTCACATTTATGAAGAAAATTGAGTTATGGAAAAGGAATGTAGAAAATAACAAATTCGATATGTTTCCAAAGTTACAAGAATTGCTTAAATATTCTAACACAGAAGGTGGAAATGAACTGTTTATTGACCACTTGAACACTCTGCTGGGGGAATTTTCATTTTGCTTCAAAGATGTAAACATAAGTGGATACGAATGGACAAGGAACCCATTTGGTGATAACTCACCAGCCGATTGTCTACATCTGACCAGGAGCAACTTATTGATTTGTCATGTGACCTTTCACTGAAACGTGTGTTTAATGCAGAACATTTGCATACATTTTAGCTGGAAGTTAAAGAGGAGTACCCTTCATTGTCATTGAAGGCCGTTGACATTTTATGACGCTTTACAACACCTTACTTATGTGAATCAGGGTTCCTTGCTGTTGCTGTTCTTAAAACAAAATACTGTTTTTGCTTAGCAATAGAAAAAGAAGTACGGGTCTCACTTTCATCACATCCTCCAAGGAAGGCGCGGGAGGGTGGGGGGGGGGGGGGTTGCAGAGAGTGAGCCATTCAATGAGGGTGGGGGTTGGGGCGAGAATTAGAAAAGGTTGGAAACCACTGTGATAACGGATGACAGGCATTTAGCCAGAGAAGCAGTAGATATGGAAGTAGCTGAGAAAAAGACTCGTAGGAAGGTAAGAATATCACTGAAAAGCGGATATATGAAGATTTTAACCCGATGAGTGTTCAGGGCGAAATGTGCACAAGACAAAATAGGTTGGAAGAAAATTTAATTGACCAAACACGCTTCTTAAAGTTAGTATTTTATGCTATGATGCCGGGCATAGAGTAGAATCTTCATGTTTTTCGTTTACTGTAAACAGGCACCTTTTCGTTTGGAGTTTTACATGAATCACAGTTTTCTTGTATTTATATTAATGAATATTATGCCTGGTAATATAAGTAATTGTAACCTATTTTAAGTAATCCGTATCCCTTCCGAAGTATTATTTTTTTGCCATACTGATTACCTTTTAGTTTAATAGTGATATGATACATTAACACAATATTTGTCGTGTATTAGTGGGTCTTTCCTTACTTATCCTACAATTATTTTCTTATACTGCTACTATTTATTAATTTTTTCATTTACATGGTTACAATAAGCACTGAATTACAAATTCAGTATGCTCTTACGTAAGGATTTCATGTATCTACGTTCTTTCTTAACAGAATTGAACCTTTTGCCCTAGATATCTGTAAAAATGCTTCGCTGTTTGAACCATTCCTTTCCTGCCTTACTTGTTACCCAGCCCATTTCAAACTACACATTTTGCATCTCGTCTGCCCAGTACTAACCATGAATGCTACACACCAAACTGGTCAGATGATTGCATTGTTGCTGGCCAGACCCACCTCATTCCTTTATTTTCTAAAGGTGTTTTTTTGGTTTTACTCTATATATTATCTGCGTCTAATAAATATGAAGCGTTAGTTATCGTAAGCAGGCAACTAACTGTAGGGAAATCAGACGTACTTTGACAAGTATCTTTCCAAAATCACTTAAATATCGACTGGTAGGTTACCGGAACACGATAATGATCTTTTGGCCATGACCAATGATTAAGTTTTAAATAAGATAACAAAAATAGAGGTATGATTCCAATGGTTTTTCAGAAGGTATTGATGCCAAACGGTGGTATTTTTTCGAGTTACTGAACCGAAAAATCTATTTGTTGATATTTCCCAACAGGTTCACAGAGAGGTTTTATGGATGCATTACCAGAAAAAGTAACGTCTCTCTCTCTCTCTCTCTCTCTCTCTCTCTCTCTCTCTCTCTCTCTCTCTCTCTCTCTCTCTCTCTGCATTGTTTTTCAATAAACGTTCATTAAGTATTCTGAAAGCTCTTGTCTGTAATTTTTAACCGAAGCTCCCTTTTCCAAATCATCATTTAGTCTGACTTTTATGCTCCATTTTTAACTTACTCTCAGTTTTCGTCCTCCCCAAAAAGCACACTGACCCCGTTCCACTTTTTATTCTTCTGAATCTATGACAATGATACTCTTGATTTTTTTTTTTTTTTACTTATGCCCCCTCTGTTAGCCAGTTTATCCACTTCCCTTCAATTTCCAACAGTGAAATTCTTATATCAAATGACCGTAGCTAACTACTGCCATATCTTTATCATTCTGGTCTTTAACCGCCATTAAACTTGTTATGCATTGTGATCTTTGTTGTAAGATTTGTCGAGGCTACACTGCTAATGTAAATCTTGTGATACAGCTTCTTAATATTAAAGTTAGTCACCTAAAAACTATGATGTGTCAATTTTCTTAACTTGCAAAAAATCCAACTTGGTAGTAAAATTATTGTGACTTTTTACTCCCAAATGTGAGATATATACGGTAAAGTAAATTAAAATAATTCTATCCTACATCAATTTGATCCTAGTTTAATTATTATTTGGGTTATTCCTTCGAGAACAAAATTCCAAGGACAGAAGGAACTACACGGATAAGGAACTCATACCCGATCCTCTGCACCAATGGACAACAGCTAATGCTCTATCCAAACCCCCAGTGATCATTTATTGTCGAACAATTGAGCTAAAACTCAAGGAATTGTGGCGGAAAACAGTTCAGGTGTCACTTGGTAAAGGAAACTTGGCAAGGAAAAATGCCTTTATACATTCACTTGATACCCTGTTTGCTATTTTGACCTGCAAGTATTTCATAGTTTTGTGTTCAAAAACAGACTGTTCTCCCTCTGGTAGGAGAGAAAATCATCCCCACATTGATTACTGTTGCCCTCGTGAAAAGACCTGTTTTAGAACTAGATTTTATCAGGTCACAAAGGGCAAAGGCAGAAGGCCAAGGCAGTATGCAAATGTGCTCAATAAATTATTAAGAAAGAAAGAGACACATTGCTAATGCAAAAAGGAAGGAACTTGTCAGAGAGAAGTGAAGAAGTCATGCGAAGAGGAGAACATCACTGCCATGATGTTTATCAGTTGTTGGATGGTTCTTCTGAAGAAAATGAAGTATCGTCAGATGATAGTACTAAAGTGACTTCTGAAGCTTTACCATAGAAAGGGAAATACATCACAAGAGATATATCAAACATTGCATTAGCTAGTATTCGACACCATACTGGACTCCGTGAGGCTGCGGAAATTGCAACCGCCGCACGGATAGATGCAGGCCTCATCAGTTAAAGGGATTCATCATTGATTATAGATCATAATAAAATTAGAAGAGCGCAACAAAAAATAATGAATGTGATATCTGATCAGCAAGAAAATGAATTAAAGGAAGGGGGACTCTCCTGTCTTTTTTTGATGGAAAAAAAGTTCCAATAGAAGTAAAAGGAATAAACAGAAAATGTCCTCCAAGTCTAATCAAAGAAGAACATCACACTCTCTGTTCTGAGCGTGATGGTCGGTTTTTGTTTCATTTTACCCCTGAAACTGAAGTGGAAGGAAAAATATATGCAAAGATAATAGCTGATAACATATTATGCTGGCTTCAAGAGAGAAGGCTTGAAAACTCACTGCAGTCTATAGGTGTAGATTCAACTTCATTGAACACTGGTTGGAAGGGAGGTGTAATGAATTACTTAGAGAAGAAACTTGGAAGAAGGCTTGTATGGCTTGTATGTGATTTACATACAGGAGCTGCCTCTTCGTCACTCTTCCAGGAACTTGATGGTCCTACAAATAGCCATATTAAGTGGTCAGGTCCCCTTAGCAATATGTTGGATGACGAAAAACACCTGGAAATAAATGAAAAATTTCTGAAGGTTGATGTAGGTCCTCCCATTCCATTGTGACCTGAATAAGTTGTCGAAGACCTCAGCACAGATCAGTCCTATGCTTATCATATTGCTCAAGGATCAAGATCAGGAAAAATACCTCAGTCACTGGCTCTTTTGGAGATTGGACCTGTCAGTCACAGCCGTTGGTTAACTACAGCTCTGTGCTTCTGCAGGATCTGGATTTCTAAACACAAATTGAAGGGACAAGAACTGAAGAACTTGAGGTTAATTGTTAATTATATTATTGGTGTTTATCTTCCCAACTGGTTTAATGTGAAGCTCAGTCCTAAGTTGGTAGATGGTCCCAGTCACCTGTTGTTTCAGTTGCAGCTTGTAAGAACACAAAGAAAGTTGGTGAGAGACATCGTACTACCTGTGGTAAGGAGGTCCGCCTGGTATGCTCGATCAGAAGCAGTGTTGCAAGCCATGCTTTCCAGCCAATGTTCAAAACTTTGTGCTGAAGCTGTAGGAATCATCCTAAGAATTAGAGGTACTCCATTGGACGATGACTAGTTGGGAGACTGCTCATATATTTAAAGAAAAGTTGCCCAGTTGAATGTCAGTCCCATAAAACTGCCAGACTTGCCTGATTTGAATTTTGAAGTCTTGGAACCACCAGTGACAGCATCCTTAACTAGTAAAAATTCAAAAAACTTCAAAGACACGCCTATGCAAGTACTAAAGTGGCCTTTACACATACAATGTGTTGAAGGATGTGTTAAAATGTTCACAGAAGCCGCAGGCCATGTTTACTGTCACGAAAAACGAAGGTTACATTAAAGCACAAGTAGTAAGCCGGCAACTGCTGGAGAGAAACAACAGCATGAAGAATATGAAAGCTTTGGCTACTTTCAAGTAGTATGCAGTTTTACATTATAGCATATATGAAGCTTGAAACGGTAAGATGCTAGTGAATACCAATTTTGTTAAGAATCCTCAGAATATATGAATTTCAAACTCATTTTGATGTAGATAAGAGGAATTTAAAATTACTTTTCATGCCAGAAATTCGTTGTGTATGTTAAAAGGCAACAATAAATTGCTATCAAAATGAAAGATTTTTATTTTTCCTTTTCAACCCCCCAAATTGACACCCTACTATAAACAGGTAAGTTTAATGACATCTTTGCCTATCTCTTTTCTTTGAAATTTCTCTTATCAAATTTGGGATATTGCTAGTGTTTCCTTTTTTGGTTGTAAATGTCAGTTACTTACAATTTTTTCTCATTACACATACATCTAGAAGGCTGTTGTTTGAAAAAAATTGGTCAGTTTAATAAAATACGATATTAGGAAAGAAATTTATACAGCACTTAATCTTCCAATTTCTTGCCTTGTCTTTATCCCATAGGAAAACCTGATTTGTTTAACTGTATCCGCACCTCGGTTCTTGAAAAGTCAACTGGCTAATCGTGTTGCTTCTCAAAGAAAATGCACCGTACATCAGGAAGCAACACAGCTAGAATACAAAGGAGATCAATGATTGGACGCAGGGTTCATTTAATTTAATCACTGACAATGGCAGTCACGCCAGCTCGCAAATGGAAGTAGTTCTTCATCAAAAGATAGCAATAGTTAGAAACCAGGGGTGGATACGATGCTCATTGGAAGATATGAAGGCGAAAGATAGTCGTGGACCGTATCACCGTCTTTTAGATGGGACAAAATGTTAACAAGTTTTAACAGGAATTCAAGATGTAAAGAAGGCATGGAAAATGGACAAACATCTGCATTACATAGAAATTAAAAGAGGCTGTTTTAAAAATCACTAGAGAGAGAGAGAGAGAGAGAGAGATGGAAAATCATTAGCTATAAAAGGAGAAGCATAGGGATGATATCGCAGTATAACATGTGTTTACATTACTTACATATATTTTCAAGATGTTATATATTCTTTCTTTTTTACAGTGTATTTTTGCAGGCAAAATCACATGTGAAATGTTTCATCATAAATTTTCTTCCTCATTTCATCCACCCTCTCTCTTTTGTCAAATAAGATTATTTTTCAGTCCATTGGTCATTTGATGAGCAATTTTGGCCTCCGGTTTTCTATTTGTTTTCATTTTCGTTAAACATTCACGATTGTCTAGTCCTTACATTCATTTTTGCTAGGCAAAGTCCGAACGCATACTGTGATTGCTGGAATCAGTGATTTCAAATACGATGGTCATCATTAGGGGCATTTTTGTCTCTAGTGTGTTACCCATTTTTATGCCTACCACTTCTGCAATCTGTTCCAGTCATTTCATCCACCCGTACTGCTCATGCCCTTAGGGTGGAATGGCATCGATCCTGGCTTTGTTTCATCATCTGTAGAGTTATATTTCGCATCTAATCCTTTACTTCTCCTGGTCATTCACTAATTCCTTTTTAATTGTTGTCTGTATTTGGCAGTTAAATCTTTGAATAGGACTTGCCAAACTATAAATTGAACAATCTCTCTCTCTCTCTCTCTCTCTCTCTCTCTCTCTCTCTCTCTCTCTCTCTCTCTCTCTCTCTCATTATTAAAAAAACAAGAAAAAAATTGAAACTGTAATCTGTGATGCTAAAATTCATCTCCAGCTGAAGATGGTGAAACATTTTATAATGTAAATAACTAATTACCTATATACTATTGAAGGAGAATGTTTGTAGCACTGCAAAGACAATACTAAAACGAAACTTCCACAATACAGCTCGTACGTAGAAAAATTCAGCCTTATCAAATAAAAAACCCAATCTTGTTTGAAGCAAAAAGTTATATTTGAGACCAACAGGTTGGTGAAGGTGACCTACACGGGTTCCATTTCGTCAACGTTACCTAGCTCTCCATTCTAGAAATAGTTGTCGGGTGCTACATTAAAAGGCAAAAAAGCGTAGTAAATTTTCATCTATTTACTATTATTATTATTATTTTTTTTTTAGTTATTGGAATCATAGTCTCAATCAATTTCGGGATTTCCCACCAGCGTTCCTTTTGTAAACTTTTCTTAGATGTCATCTTGAACTACCCCTTGTTATAACAGTCTAGCTATATATTTAGGATATCAATGTAAAATGCAATCTATCTGATTTTCATGCAGTCAATCTTTATTTACGGACCGATGCTTAAGACCCATAGTAAAAGGAAATCTTGATCTGTTCCTCTATAGACCAAGTAAGTCGAGTACTTCAGTTTGATGTGAATAATGACCAAGCCTCAATTATACCCGGGGAATTTTATCCCCACTGGAACCTCATCAGTATTAAAGCATAATTAATATTATTTTCTATTGCAGTAATAGAACTGAATAAAAAATCATTCCAC